>NW_017306638.1:1290078-1297002 GCF_000935625.1 Nanorana parkeri | reverse complement strand
TGACTTTGTGTTTATGATCTTTTGACTTTCTAATCTGTTAAAACAAATGTTTATTCAAATGATTAGTCTTTATGATATATTTAGACTGTGTTTACAGAAAGTCTCTAATTTGACTATGCTGGGGAAAACACTGCAACTAAGAGAATTCTCAAATTATCATTTTAAATGTGCATCCTTTCTTTGTCTTGCCTTTGTGCACTATATTTCAGGGGGGATGTCTCCAATTTTATTATATAATTGAAAAGTATTGTGTTAAGTTTTAGGTCATGAAATAGTTACTCTTGTTTAGCCCAGAGAAGTGGAATTATTAAATAAATTTTAAATGTTATACAATGTAGGCATGACATTTTTCTAACTATCCATAAAAGGCAATTTGTTTATTTTCCAACAGAATCAACTGATATGCAGTATACAACAATCCCTATTAAGTGTTTGTGAGCTTATGCTGTCATAAACTTACATGCTCTTGTATTGTAAGCCAAAAGTTGGGGATGCACAATTGTCAACTAAAGCATACATAAAGGATTGACAATGCTGCCTTTCACAGTTATCTACAGCTGTCTTTCAGTGGAACTCTTCTTTTCTAATCATGTGATCACAAATCTAATGTTGCTGTAGGTAGGTAAACTATAAGATCTGCTCATCTTTGGATAGATTGTTGGGTATCACTACCCTAACGGACAGCAATGCCAAAATTTTTTCATGCTCATTTTTTATTAACCGCATATGATTAAACACTGGGTACAGGAGATTTTCCTCAACTGACCCTGATATAAAGTGAAGGGATTGCTTACTCAATAATTGATTTTCCATTGCTAATATTGGGCTAATAAACAAGAAACATTTCGAGTTTAGTAGATTTAGCCACTGACCTTACAGATTTTGTTGCTTGCACGCCCTTTCTTTTTTTTTCCATTCTTTATTTAGAAATAATCTTAAGTCCAAGAATAACTAAATCTAGACACATATACTAGACACATACAGTATACTTCCAGATTCTCCAGTGATGCTTAAACCTGTCAAAAATTGAAAGGATCCATAGCATATGGGTATCTTTACTTAACTGTGAGAGCCAGTCAAAAGCAATGCTTCAGACATCAGAATTTGCTGTGTAGCACTACAACTTATTTGTGTAAGTGTCAGCCTAAGATCTATGGTACAAATAGTGACATGTCATGCTGTGAGCTGCTGGTGTCGAAGGATGTGTCTGCTTTCTTTTGTTTCTGCCTGAAGGGAAAAATAAGACTGGCAAAGCTAACAGCTGGTTTAACATTGTCACCGTGTCCAGCTGTTCCCATGGAGTTAACCAGGCAGAAGAGCACACGGGGACATCATAGATTGCATCTACCATGGGAGACGGAATAGTTATTCTCCTGATTAATCTAATGCGGTGGGGGTGAGAGCTTCAGTGCAAAGACGGAGCTCACTTTCATTATTCAGAATAATGGTTAATTCTCACCTCTTCTGCTGCTTGGTCTCTGAAGAAATCAGTTGTATGGATTATAGTTCTTTTACTTTCGTATTGTCAGCAAAGCTGTGATTTCAGTTATCAGACAAGGAGAAAAGAAAGAAAATTAAGGTACAATGAACTACACTTCCACAACCTCAATGTTGTCGTTTATGGCATATTTATGATATACACAGAAGCTTATTTTTCATAATTTATTATCATAAATCAGGCAGATGTAATTTAACAGCCTTTAAAAATACAGATAACCAGCAAGTTATATTTGCCATTATTATTAGTTACATAGTTAGTCAGGTTGAAAAAAGAAACAAGTCCATCGAGTTCAACCTATATTTTGTTATTATTGTTATTATCAATAATAATAATCATCAACATAATCACCTTTATAGAACCCCAGTTTTCTGTCTCACCACAAATTGCATTATGGCTTTAAATGTTTAGGTGGAAAGCACACATCTGTTTTCTGCTAAAATATATCTTATCTCACTATTATTTAAGTTTTAAAAGAGAACTATGGGGTACGTGTTTTTCCCCATAGTTCTCTTCAGGGTCATGGGAGGGCATATACTAACCTCCTCCCAAAGCTCAATATAGCCCGTGATATACTGAGAGCGCCGCAGCCGGGGCGGATCTCGACAATACTGTCTGGATCCACCCAGCTCACTTCCCGATCAATAGAGCCGACCTGTGACAGCTTCTTTGTCAGAGGTCGGCTCTAACTATGAGGATGAGTGGACATCACTCACCTCATAGTTCTCCTTGAACCACTTGAAGACAGGGGTGTTAAACCCCCTTCCTGTCCAGGCCATTTTTCCATATTTAGCAGTGCAGTCCTTTTGACATTTATTCAGTCATGCAATGCTGTACTGAAATTAATTTTATACCATTTTTTGAGACACATAGTTTTCTTTGGTGGTACTTAATCACCTCTGGGGTTTTTATTGTTTACTATATAACAAAAAAAGTACTGACAATTTTATTTAAATTATTTATTTAACAGTTTCCCTATGAAATGTTATGAAACATTTATTATCACCCCAATTTTTTGGTAAAATATAAAAGACAGGGTCATGTCAAGTAAATAGACAACAAACATGTCAAACCTTAAAATTGTGTGCGCCCGCAAAATACCCCAAAACTACCACACCAAAATTAGCAGTAGGTGATGCTTTAAAAGCTTTTACCGCTTATCAGTTTAGTCTTAGCAGTAATTGATGGCCCTAAAATTATTGCTCTCACTCCGATGTTCGCGGTGATATATAACATGTGCGGATGTTATATATCACCGCGGACATAGGCGCACCCGGCACATGTTTGCGTGTGTATTTGGGGGCAGGAGACTTTAACTTTTTTGTTGTTTTTTTTCATTTTTTTTATATGTGATTTGATTTTTTTTATGCTTTAATTTTTGTAAAACTTTTTTTTATACACTTAACTTTATTGCTATCACATAGGGGGGGGGAGTTCGTGTACTGATCTCCTGGGACAGAGCAGTTGAACTGGTCCCGGCCCGCACCGGGCAGAGCAGATCTCGAGACCGGCGCTGCACACCTATTTAAAATACAAGCGATCAGGCATCTCTACAGACGCCCGAATGCTTGTATCCAAACAGCCATCGCCAGCTGTTTACATTTAATGTAGTTTTCCCACTCGTGCGCGACGGCTGACATTGCTATGCCTGATGAAGGGACCCTATGTGGCCCCAAAAGCGCTTGTGTAACTGACATGAGTTTGCAATAAATCTATGAATTTTGATCCTATAAGGATTTGGTGTGCTGGTGACGTTTCTGCAATTATCTGTATTTGGCGGTGCCATCCGCAGTCATTCCAAGCACCCCTCCCCAATCACGGGGTCATACCGGTAAGGAATGCAACTAGCCTTTTCTTTTGTCTTAAAACACCCACCTGCATCTAAAATGCTCCTGTCCGGCCATTTAGTTACGGCCAATGGACGGGAGGTGGTTAATAAGGATACACTGAAACTGTGTCATTTCTTATGTCATTATTTAACATTTAGAGTGCATTTACTTTGGAATCTATCTGCATTTCCCGATAGATGTTAATGCATCAGGCTAATTTATGTAGAGCTGCAGCTAACGATTATTTTCAAAATCGATTAGTTAGCCGATTATTAGGTTCAATTAATCGGTTAATCGGATAAACAATAAAATAAAGTTTAAAAAATGGCTCCAGTGATAGGACTACTAGTTTGTATTGAGGTTGTAGTCCATCACAGGAGCAAGCGTGGAGCGGTGGAAGTAAAAAAGAAAAAAGATAGAGTGGTGTGCAATATAGTGAAATGGAAAGTGTAAAATTATACAGCAATGAACGAGAATGGCACCGGCTATAGAGGACTACAAAACCCAGCAAAAGCACATTATACAGCGCAATGCAGAATACCGCCAGCTATAGAGGAATAAAGCAAATCGCAGCAATAGTACATAATAGCTGGCGGCATTCTGCATTGTTGAGATTGGACCTGTCTATCAGCGGCTGTCATCCCCCCCACACCTGCTCCTCCTTACTACATCTCCCCGCGTCCCTTGCCGATCGTGGATGTGGATGGGCAGGAAATGGGAGGCGGGGAGGAGGTGCGGCGTGTGGATGCGTGCGGGTCTGGCAGCGGCGAGCGTGAGGTGGGGAGGAGGTGCGGCACACAGCGTGTGGAGTTGTGAACAGGGCCAACTGATCGTAAGCCGATTAATCGATTATTGAAAAAGTTGACAACTTTTTCAATAATCGATTATAATCGATTATGTTGATTAGTTGTTGCAGCCCTAAATTTATGTGGGCAAAATGCAGTAACCCATAGCAGCCAATCAGCAATAGTCTATCACAGATGTGATTAGTAAATGGAAATCAGATTGGTTGTTCTAAAGCCTTTACTTGCACATCATTGCTGCACTTTTCATTACCAAATAAGCCCATTTCAGTTAGGCCTGATTTCCACCTAGGCGGTGCCATTTTTGCAAGTTTCTACGCGCATTAGCAGCATGCGGTTATTCCACACTCGTACATGAAGATGCACGTTTTGACTGGCAGCTCATAATACATTGCGGGCAATGGAAGAACGTGAGTTTTTGGGCATTTTCAATTAAGTCAATGGGGCAAAGCTTACAACTGCCCAAAGAAGCCCAGAGAAACAACATGTACCTTTTCTGGCGTTTGGCTTCTTCCTGCTGGCGTTTTTCTGCTCAGGTGTGAACCAGGGCCATTGAAAATCATGAGATTTATTATGTTGAGCATGTAAAAGCGCTTTTCGACCTGCGCAAAAACTCCTAGGTGTGAACCAGGCCTTAAAGGTTTCCCAATAGAAGAAAAGAGAGGGGCCCACCAATCTCAACTTCACAATGATATATCATCATAAACATGTAGCTGAATTGGGCAGATTCATCCTCAAGCTTGGAATCCTTTCCTGTGGCCAGTATCTGCTTTAGTTTTGTTGTACTTTATCATGCAAAGTTTGTGCCTTGAAATGGAACGTAGAATGTAGAATGTTATTTGTGATGATTTACGCCTTTCTTGTACTATAGCTGTACTTTTTTTTATTAACTACTTTGTTTTACATTTTAATCATTCTACTAATGTAATTTTCTGATTCATAGATGAGCATGAATCCTTGTGCCTGCACAATTCCCAACACTATGTATGAAATGTGTACAGTACATGTAATTAAAGTTACATTTTTGCAGACTTGTAAATTACCTTCTTCAATGAAAAGTGCTGAATTTTACTGCTTGTAGGGTGGTTGGCTTTGCATGTATGTACAGAATACTTATATTATGGCAGCCTTACCCTCTAGTATGTTCTCCTTCAGTGATGCAACATCTGCACTCCCCCTAGTCACTCCACTGCTGCTGCCGACATCCGCTGCCTGTCCTTCACGAGGAGAATTGTCTCTAAATTGTCTGTGCCTCTAAACTGTCTCTAAATTGTTGCAAGCCTGCAGGGAACCTCCTAGAGGACAACTGAACAGCCTTGAAGTGCTTAGCTGGACGCAGTTAATGCAGAGTTGAACAATTATGCAAAATGTTGCAAAACATGTGCAGTTTCAAACATTAAGATGATGCTAGAACACTTAAAAAAGACGCATTACAGATAAAACTTTGTGGTTAGTTAGCATGACATTGCCACACACATTAACACATTCATAAATTCCCCCAATATATAGTCAGGATTTTTCTATTTGGACAGCAAAAGTGGAAATACACTTTTATAAAAACAGTCAGGGGTTCTAAGGTTGATTCACGGTTTCTGTCTATTAACTGTAAAACCTTAGAAACTGTATTCCCATCTACTGGGTTTACAGTGCACTGTGCAGAGGCAAGGATCTATAACAAATATGAATCTTTCATAAGAAAGAAATTATTTTTATTGACGCCAAGTGAAAAGATGTTAAGACCGCAAAATAAGAGATATTCTGCATTCCCATCCACCCAACACTACATTTTGCTACCATAGGCCTAGAGCTGATGTAGTGGTTTCACAAAGTCAAGTTTGATTATAGTGATATTTTCATATATTTACATACTGAAAGAAAGTATATAATCAAATCGTGTTTCTTTATCCCTCCTCCCCCATGCCTAGCTGCACTGCTAGAATGATTTGGAGTGCTTTCTCTTTGTTTTTAATTAGAAAGGTAGGTGCAGGTCTGAATAATCAATAGGGAAAGTGGGAATAGCAGCATCTTATCAGGTGCTATTGATCACCATTTACAATAGGCCCTCAGGTGATGGGTGGCTCCAGGGAACAACAGATTGGGATAGGGCAACAAGAAAGACAAGGAATGAAAACCAACTGTGACAAGTAAAGATCAATACATTGCAAATCACAACGGGCAAAAGTTAAGGTAAAATCATGCATATGTAGAAAGTAAACGGTTATTAAATGTAGTACTAGTCATGGTAGTTTTTCTGACAAATTCAGTCTATTTATTGTAAATCATGCAAAGTTATATGACCTTTTGTGCATTTATTTTGGTAAATATACATGTCAGGTTTTAAAACTGAACTCAGATACTTAATCATTTAAAAGTTACATACTGCACAATATTTTTAAAATACTAATTACTTCATTACAAGTGTGGGTTGTAAGGGTGAGTGTCCCAGTGTGCTACACTTACTGTTAATGTGATCATGCTTGAAAAGCTATTTTTGTTCCATAATTTAGCTCTCTACCATCTCTATAATTAGACTAGGGCTACATAGGCAATTAAAGGAGAACTATGGGGTCAGTGTTTTTCCCCATAGTTCTCCTTAGGGTAACGGGAGGACACAAACTAGCATCCTCCCGTTACCCTAAGCTCAGTATACCGCGAGCTACAGCTCGCGGTATACTGAGACGCCGGAGCGGATCCCGACTTACATGATGAGATCCGCCCAGCTGCGTGAGGGACAGCTGGCTCTGCCTATCTAGAGGCAGAGCCAGCTGTACCCGCCCCTCCCCCGTCCGTTCCT
>NW_017306638.1:1250922-1290025 GCF_000935625.1 Nanorana parkeri | reverse complement strand
ACCTCCCGATCTACTGAGCCGACCTGTGACAGTCTCATTGTCACAGGTCGGCTAGAACTATGAGGTGAGTGAAAAGCACTCACCTCATAGTTCTCCTTTTAACTCTCTGTTACTGAGAGATTAAGGGGTCTATTCATGAAGCAGCCGAAGGATCTAGCCGTAGCTTCGGGTGATCCTTCGGCTAGCTTCGGCCCCAGGACCCCTTCGGTTCAGTAGAACCGAAGGGCTGCTGTACGGGCTATTCCCTATAGCCCCACAGCTCCTGAAGTTGGCCGAGCGGCTCAGTCAAGCCAAAGGCATATGCCTCGACTCGACTGAGCCCCGCTGAAAGCCGAATTGGCCGGCCGACAGCCTGCTTCTGACAGCTGGGCAGAGCCAGTCGTCATCTCACGGCTGGCTCCGGCCACTTGCAGAGAGATCAGCGTCCCTGGTTAGCAGCTAACCAGGGACACTGATCTCCAGACGGCAAACTCTCCCGGGCGCTCCGGGAGTCTCCTGCTCCAGGCCGCCCAGGAGAGAAACACTGCTTTTCCTTTTATTCTTTATAGCGGTCACTGCTAGCTCCGCACAATCGTTTTCTGTTTTTTTTTTTTTACTTTTTAAACAATTTTTCTGTTCTGCTCGGGCCCACAGAGGGACCGAGCAGAACAGCCAAGCCGAATGACGCCCAGCGGCATTCGGCTATTTACTCATTGCTGTTCGGCATCTATAAGAATAGACCGAACAGCAGCGAGTAGCCTGCTGGAGGTTCGGCTTAGCCGATCCAGATGTTGGATCGGCTAAGTCGAACTCCTTCTGCACTTTGGGTCGGCCGAACATGCTGAGCATGCCACTGTTTGCATTGCTTGACCAGAGCCATCAGCAAATTGGCTGCCAACTCTTACAAAGATGGATGCTGGCCGAAAGAGTGCCGACACAGCGGCACAAACTGCGAATTTCGTCTGTCTTCTCAAGGATCGGCCGAAATTTGCACAGTGTATGTCCACCCTTTGAATGAATAATGAGGGCTGTATTAAAGACGGGGTTAAGGATGATTTCAAACCACAATGTCCAGATGCAACTGAATGTTCTCATGTTCAGTTGTAGTTCCATTGACACAGCTGCAATGCTGCATATATCAATTGGCAGGAAGATTTCGTGTCATGGTGATCAAGGAAGTTAGTAGTTAAATAGACATGATTTACAGCTTGGAGAGCATTATTTTTAGAATATCTATGCCACAACACATGCAAATTCAATGCCTTTATAAATATTTTATTTTCATTTTTAACCATAGATTTTCTTTAACACTTATCCCTCCCAAACTTACTGTGTTTATAATCCTAAATAATTAAATTTTATAATTACATTTTTTAGTTCATCTTGCAATTCTTGTAAATGGTAAATGCAATTACAATTTTTGTAAATGGTTCTTTTTTAGCTATAGGTTTCCTAATTAGCAAGGACCAGGAAGTGTAGAGAAATCACAGGTCACCGCACTTGTAGTCCATTGATAACTTTCTTCAGCTCAAAAACCGCGCCTCTACATTGTAACTGTGATTTACTGATTGCAGGCTCAAATGTAAAAAAAGAATAAATGCATATTTTTTACTTTTTGCGAAATGAGTTCTTTTATTATTTTTGAAGAAAGTGGAATATGCCTTTAACCTCTTAAAACTCCTTACAGCTAAAACCCTAAGCCTGATAATAACTTAACTCCAAAATTAAACCATAACACTAATTAACTACTTTTCCGCTACACACTTACCTTGTTCTCTGCCAGGAACCTCTTTGCCAATAACATTTACGTCCTATGCCTACATTATGCAGTGCCAAGATCCTTGCACCAGGCGAAACTTGCTATATGCTTTGGATTAAATGACCCTTTAAATATAAAGTGGCAGGACCACTTAAATAGGTTCCACCATTAAAATAATTACTCCATGTGGTTGTATGTAGCTCTACCCTATAATTAAGAGAGGCAGCTATAAAATAAATTGCTACCTTTCTCTTCTGTGCTGTTTAAATTTACTCCTGGATGACTGATTTTAAAATGTTGACTGTCCAAAGATGTTTTTTCTTTAGTTTATTATGTTCATGTGCAAATGTAAAACCCTGATAGAATAATACTTTTTTAATAAGGGATATCACCAACCACAGTAGGATTGAATTTGCAGACTTGAGTTTACGTGCGGAAATAACTTTTTTTGTATTAAAATATATTTAATAAATATGCATTTAATTTGCTCAAATATAAATGAAAAGAAGATCGAGTGTTCTATCAAGCCTCATTCGAATTTGAAAACTGCATGTACTTTGTATAAACTCTTGACATTCTTTGTATTCTGCCTGAAGTCAAATGATGGCATTATCTTAATTAGAAGACATGCATTTGCTCAGAGATTGTAAAGATCTTGAATTTGCATTTCTAATTAGCTTATGTTATAAAATGAGTACATGAGAGGGATTATATTTGATTATTATGAAGACCTAAAGACAGCATTGACTTATAGAGTAGGCACTAAATCGAAGTCAGCCACTGTTTTTCGTACATCATAGTTTTCAAATGGTCCTGTCTGAAGTTCATCCAACCCTGACATCCAGCATCCAGCAGATGTATTGGTACACTCTGTTCAATTTTCTGCACATTACCTTTGCCCTAGCCAGCACATGCTCAATGTCTGAAAAAGCCTCACACTGTTAAAAAAAATGTATCATAAATGCTCAGTAATATTTAGGTCTTGTCTTATGGAAGAACTTGTCACATATAGGATTTCATCCATTTATTTGGGAAACTGAGGTTAAATGATGCATCACAGTGTGAATACTTTCAATCTGGCCAGGTTAAAGGAAATATATAGTAGTTTGATATACAATTTTTTATTTTGTTTCATGTTTTTCATAAAAATATAAACAATGTTGTTAACAGTGTTGTACTATCAATAGTCATACCATATTTAAGACTGCTTTTGTGCTGGAAAATTGCAGATACAATTTGAGTATTTAGTTTAAAGGAGAACTATGAGGTGATTTTTCAATCACCTCATAGTTCTAGCTGCCGGCGTTCGCTCACCTCTCGATCCTGTCACCGCTCTCTGCCGTGACAGGGGAGGGGCTGGATTCCCCCCGCCCCTCTCCGAGCCGCCAGCGCTAACTGGCGGATCGGACGGGGGAGGGGACGGGTAAAGCTGGCTCTGCCTCTAGATAGGCAGAGCCAGCTGTCACTCAGGCAGCAGGGCGGATCCAGACATAATTGTCGGGGTCCGCTTCAGCTGCGGCGTCTCACTATACCGCGAGCAGTAGCTCGCGGTTTACTGTGGCGTCTCAGTATACCACGAGCTGTAGCTCGCGGTATACTGAGCTGAGGGTGACAGGAGGACGCCAGTTTGTGTCCTCCCGTTACCCTAAGGAGAACTATGGGGAAAAGCCTTAACCCCATAGTTCTCCTTTTTAAGTATTACTTAATTTTCTGTTCTTTTTACTTCTGTATTATGCACACCTAGATATACATAGAATGGTTAAAGGAGAATTATGGGGTGAGTGAAAAACACTCATCCCCATAATTCAAGCCGACCTGTGACAAAGAAGCTGTCACAGGTCTGCTTTATTGATCTGGAAGTGAACGAAAACATACAGCTGATCCGCTCACTTCCCGACCATCTCCCTGCAGAAAGTGGTGACTGTCAGTCACCACTCCCCGCAAGGATTCCCCCTCTTCTCTCTGATCCTCTAGTGCTGATTGGAGGAAAGGACAGGGGAGGGGGCAGGTACGGCTGGGTAACGAAGCATATGCCTTTGGCTCGACTGACTTCGGGAGCTGTACGGGCTATAGTAACTATAGTAGAACCGAAGGGGTCCCGGGGACGCAGGATCGGCCAAACCTACAGCTAGATCCTTCGGCTGCTTCGTGAATAGACCCCTTAGAATTTATTTATCGGAATGTTTAGTCAATTAGATGTATGATAGGCATAATCTCCCCACTCCTGTTCAGATTTCTGGATTATATTGATGGGGTCTAGGAGCTGTAGATGCTTTCCACACAGTTCCACACAAACACTGCATAAAAAAGTGAGCCTGGGCAAAAAAGCAACTGCAAAATGCCCACTCTGTTATATCTCATTATCAACTGACAAGTCTTACTGGCTGTTTAAAGGAGAAGGTTGTCTTAGGGACAGACACACACATATACTTTATATTAAAAATGCTATAAATCTATTTTAAAGCTGAATATCTGTATTGTACTTTCCAGTGGGAGCCAGATAGTCTGTGAAAGGTTAACCTCTCTTCACTGATAGTATTTCATGTTGCTCACCAGCACGTAACTTAAGACGCCTGCTTCCATTGGTGACCTCAACTTTTAATAAGATTCAAGGAGATGAAGCCTCTTTCACAGCAAACAATGAACACAGGCAGCATGGACACAATAGACAACAATTTCTCTAAAACAGTGAAACTCTCACTGTTGGATAACACGTCATTCAGAAGCTTGCAGTGTTCCAGTCCTTTCTCAAGAGCCTTGAATCGATTCCACTCATCAAAGATATTATATGTTAGTAAAGTTTCAGAGAATGTCTGGTTCACAGATACTGGGCTTCTGTTCATATTTCCCAAATCTCAAAGGTATCACTATCAAATGTTTGAAGCTTTTGAGTAAATTTCATTTTTGGATATTTGGTTTAATAAGTGGTGAATTGTTGTTCATCAGTGTTATTGTCAGTCTGATTTTGCATTATCTTTATTTATCAAAGCCTCATTTACTAAATTGTTAGTTTGCTTGCTGTGCGGATGGCCTTGGGTGATGCTGCAGGAAAAGTGCCTATTTCTGAATGCAGAACACATGGCTTTCAGGAGCAGGCAAGCTGGTATTTATAACTGAACAAAATAATTGCTGCAATGTTTTAATTACATTTTAAGTTTGGCCTTTTTTTTTTTTTTTATTAATTGAAACTGTGTATGCACAACAGCATTATTTACAAAGGAGTAAATGCTGGCATATATTGTTGCTTTTCATTTAACTGCCAATATCTTTCTTCTTTATCGTATAAAGATACAGTTTGAAGAACTTTAGGGTGCTCCAAATGCATTCTTATGTCATAAAAAACTGAATCAATATGTTATTTAGCTACAGTGCAAATCAGTAAGATGTACGATAAATAGAGCATTCATTAATATTTATGATGTCACACTCTGTTCGGATGCATGAATATAGAGACAAGGGGAGTTTGAAGCCAACTAACACGTCTGTCAGTACGACGCGTGTGTTCAGATTTGCTATGTGTATGTGCATGAACTCCTGACACCTGTTTTCTAAGCTTCCCTGGCATCTATTCCTTTAAAAAATCTGTGGTAAAATGAACTCTTTCTGTGAGTGAATGGCAATGATTGGGCATGAAAGTGGGCATGCACAGCTTGAAAAGCCTTGTTAATTTGAAATCAATGTAGTGTGCTGCCATGTTCTAATCAATTGACATAAGTAAACGTAGTTATTTTAAAGTATTTTGTCGTATGTAAGCATAAATAGTAAAATAATGTGTGTGGTCTATTTGTTATAAAATATTGGTTACTTTTTATAACTTTTATGTATTTATTTGGAAAATCTTTGTGCTGTAAATTAAGAATATTAAACTAATTGTCAATTGTTTTTAACAGCATTGTTTAGTAATTAAACTCCCCTACTATCCATATGTAAGCAACATCTGTTAGATCACCCAGTAACTGAAAAGCATGGCTGCATTTGCCAGGAGGCAATAGCATGCAAATATGACTTTACCGTACCACAAGAGCGAGCGGGAAATTCACTCTTGTTGGCTGCATGCCTTCAGTAATCCAGTACCTAAATATTTTCATTATTTGCAAGGATGCATTGACTTTAGGTCCAGCAGACCCTAAACTAATGCAATTTACTGTTATGTAAATGTCTGTTTACATATGCAGTTTGTATGTTCTCCCTGTGGTTGTGTGGGTTTCCTCCGGGTACTCCGGTTTCCTCTGACACTCCAAAGATATGCTGGTAGGTTAATTGGCTCCTGTCTAAATTGGCCCTCATATGTATGCATATGAGATAGGGTCCTCAGATTGTAAGCTCCTTGAGGGCAGGGACTGATGTGAATGTGCACTATGTAAAGCAATGCATAAATTGTTGGCACTATATAAATACCTGTAATAAACAAATATGCATGCCAAGTAATCATATCCCACAGGAAAATTATATATTTAGGTTTCTAGGTGCTGTGCAGCCTATTGGTCATCCATTATCATTATCACTGTAGGTCCCATAGATTTTGTATGAGTTTTCCTCTGAATTTAATCTCTATTTGAGTTTGTAAATGTTTTTAAGGATGTGTGGAAGTCAGCGGTACCAGGCTTGAACTGAGGTTTTGCAAGGTCCTGGACTTCTCTGGTTCCGGGCTCAGCAGTGCCTATAATAGGGACATGGGGTGTGTAGTGTCTTCTTTCTAGCTAGATTAAAAATAAGCAAGAAGGAAGTAAAGGGACCCGTTATGTTGCTCAATCATTAATACATTATTACCTGCTCATTTTCATCCAGGCATTTATCTTGTAAATCTGGGTTCCCCAACACTAAAATCATGACTTCCCACCTTCAGGCCCATGAAGTGTGGAGAACCAAGAACACCAGGTTGGTGTTCTTTTGGAAGGGCCTATTTTCTTTGCCACATACTAAAGAGCATATGGTATCAGCATAGCAGGGGATGTTTAACCAGTTGACATCCGCGGTGTTAAACCCCCTTCCCATCCAGGCCATTTTTCAGTATTCAGCGCTGCGGTACTTTGACTGACATTTATTCCGTCATGCAACGCTAGGTCCTCTTTATGGAGACATTAGGGGTCTCTAGGACCCCAAATGTCAGCTGTGGACCCCAAAAGAAGCTGATGAAGCAGAGATCTGCTTCATCAGCTTCTTTTCTCTGGCTATAGCAGCCAGATGACTGACAGGTGAATGCGGAAGTGATGTAATACACATCACTTCTGCATTCACAGCCCGGGGGGGGCGGTGGAAACGAGCACATATAGACAATCGGCGGGCTATGGAGCCGCTGATCGCCTATATGTGAAACACCCGGTAACGGGTGTTTGCATTGGTCGGGTCTTTTCTGCCCGTGCATGCCCGCTAGGGGGCGCGCGCGAGCAGAAAAAAAATGCCCTCTGGCGACGGCAACCCGCCAATGCAGCAGTGCCGTCCGTCCGTTTTTTTACAACGGGCGGACGGCAAGTGGTTAAAGTGTATTTCCACGTTTGCAGTCAAATTTAGGAAAACCCCTCCATATGTTCCTTATGTGTTCCTATCCACACAACATACTGAAAAATAACTTTAAAAAACAATTCTTACCTTTTTAGATGTTTTGTTAATTTAGGCGAGGTGGCTGATTCCAGGTTTTTCTTAGCCCTTTCACAGTGGTCTGTGCCAATGGAAAGTCTTGGGACTGAAATTTGAGGATTGTGTTTATCTGATAAGCTGCATTAACATACAATGCACTAGCCACCTCTGAATGGACGAGACCCCCTCACCCATCACAGCTCCTCCTAACATTCAAAAGAAATTGAAGCTCAAATAAATTGTAACCCTTAAAACCCTAACTCTAACCTAAAACAATTTAAACTGCAAGAAGCATTCTTTAATGTTTTATTTTTTTTAGCTTATGCAATGTGAATGGGAACATGTAACAAATATAAAATAGGTGTTATCCCAATTTGGCTGTGAAAGAGCAAATACTGTTGAAGCTCACAACACCATCTTGTATTCCATCTTGGCCATCTTGTATTCTTATTGTGCACAAACCATGGATCCCAACCCATCCATTGGGATTACAGGAGTAGATTAGGTTATCTGCCAGTGAAACAAAAGAGGCAAGGTTCATGTCTAGGAATGTCCTTTAAGCAACCCTTTTGCAATAGTAAGCTTTTAAAACAAGCCACACCTGTAAAAGAACAGTGTAAATATTTACCTTTCTTGATGGCCACACTATCGGATCCTGCTTTCCTGCTGCATGGAAACTGACACTTACAGAAATGTTGATCCCGGTGTTCCCATTCAGCTCATAGTGGTTCCTCTCTCTGACCTGACCCATTACAGTATATAGTCATGATGTCGAGGTCCGTAAAAGAAACCAAAAAGAGCTGCAGAGGACCTAGAATAGGACACAGAATTGTTGGTTTATCTGTGATTTCAGCAGAATATTTTTCAGGATCAGAGTGGCATTTGAGAGAGCGGGAATCAGGAAAGGTAATTACAGGCTTTTACAGGTGTTGCTTAAAAAACCCCAAAAACTTACTGTAGCAACAGGGTGCTTTTAATAAAGAATACAATAATTTCCGCAAACATTCATCAAGGAATAAATGTGTATTTGTTTCCTGTAGTAAAATTTCAATAAATGTACAAAAACCTCCTAATTTGGAGAAGAATCAATTAAATAATGAAGCGATCTATTGTTAGAAATTGACACTGGTAATTGGTATACATGGTTGGAAAGGACAGGAGCAAAGTACAGTAACCAAAGGAATTCATGCTTTAGTAATTTTACATTGTAATCTGAGATCAAATTGTTGCGGGTTAATACACTTTGGGGGCAATTTATCATAGCAATTGCGAGTGTTTGAACTTGCACGGAATATATTTGCACCAGATTTATCAAGCTAGTGTAATGTTGTTGATAAATGAGGTTTAATAGACTCCAGGAAAGAAGACTTGTAACTTCAGGCAAAAAGCTTAACTGTCCCATCTTGAAGAAGTGGTCATGGGGACTTCTTAAGTTGGGATTGTTTTTTTAGGTGATGCTCCAGTTTCAGACAGCCGATGAAGTGCAGATGAAAACACGTGCAAAAAAGGTGCAAAAAACATGCAGTTGAAAAAGTAGTGCAAGCTCAGGTGAAAACAGGGGCACATGTTGAAAGACAGATTTGCACATAAAAAAAATGATCTAAGAGGCTAAAACTGTCACAGGTGCTTTGATAAATCCCCCCCCTTTATGTATTAATATTGCTGCATGCACTGGCTTAATGTATATGCCCAGCTATTTTACAATAAATATTATTGTAAACATGTCAAACATGAAAGGCTTACATGATCTTAAGGAAATAAGGGTTTTCCACATTGGTCCTTTACTATTGGCAGATAAGTAGTCTTTAAAATCTCACTTTGGCATTTGGCAGGGCAGGTAACCCTTCATTTTATATTTTTGCATATGCTGGAGGGGTGAGGCAATATATAGCAAAATAAAAATGAAAATGCACTCATCCTTATTACTGTGTCTAATGTACAGCAGTAAAGCAATTCAGAGATTCATGATAGAGTAGATTTTGTGCATATAAATATGTACTGTATTTTACTCTTTTACCATTGTATGCAGAGTAGTAAATGTACCAGGGTTTAACAACAATGATCATTACGTAAGTTCTTCCACAATTTATAAAAAATAAAATAGGAATGCCTTATTAGGTAGCCACTTATTTTGAGAGAAAACTTTCCACTGATTTTCAGGAGAGAATATTCCAACTGTATATTTAATCTTCACTCATCAATTTAAGTGAAACATGGCTTTTAAGGATACAGTTAATTTTGTGGAAACAATTCATGGAAGTGTGTTCTGAAAATTGTTTTAGTAAGAACTAGTTGTCAAATGTAAGAAAGTTTGGAAACAAATATATGTCCGATGTTAAGATACACATTGAATGGTCAAATTGAAAAGGTAGCACGGAAAAAAAAGGTTCATTAAAGACTGGATAATTAAATATTACTGAAGCTAAGGTGTTGTGAGACTGAAGCTGCAAACAATTGTTGTTTTCTGAAGAGATTACTGGTCCACTTTAATATATTTCATCCTCAGTGGTTGTTCTAGATTCCTGGACTATCATTATTATCAGTCCACAGGCCTCTGCGAGGAGATGTCAGTAGGAGAGGAGGAACATATGAAGACACACCACTGTCAGTATACAACAGAATGAGTGGCCTATGGCACATGTCAAAATTGCATGTGGGCATGCAGAAAAATGTTAGTGTAGTTAAATAGGGTACAGTTCAGTAGAGATAAAAAATCCAAGCTTTAAATGCTAATTAGCTGCATAACTACTCCTGCAGTAAATATTAATATATACTTTATATATATATTATTATTTTCATAACACACCTGCAGAGTGCTGTAAATAACCCTCCTGTAGCCAAGATATTACCCTGGGAGAACAGCTTATATGGTGATAAGAAGTACGCTTTTCCCTAATAAGCCTGCATCGCTAAATAACCGTGGTTTAATGGTTGAGGTTACATAATGAAAAGCATTATAAAACAAGAAGCTGTCATCAGATGCATATCGCTAAGTTACCATGCCTATTGCAAGTTATACTGCAAGAGTCTATTAGAGGCCAGTGGCATGTTGCAAAAGACTACCACATACTGTAGTTTTAGAGTCTAATGACATGTTGCAACTAGTGACAGCTGACATTTTTTATGACGCTTCTAGGGATTATTGTAGGATACTACTAGAAATAACCATAGTACTTCCAGAGTCTATTAGAGCCCACCAACTGTCTTCAACATGTTAAAAGACACTTTTAGAGCCTACTAGACCAATAACACTATGATTTTAGCCTTTAATGCCTTTAGTCTTATTTAAATCTTATATAAGGCTATTAAATAGCATAAATGTAAAAGAAAAATTAGCAGACATTCTGCTGAGGGGGAAGGGTCGTTTTCCCCTCTATCTGATGCAAAAAGTCAGTGAGTATTATTCCAGGGGAAGGGGTTCTTCCCCCTCCCGTCTTTGTCCAAGGTGGTGGCAGTGGGAGCTACACCTGAGGGTCTGTTAATGGACCCTATGCTGGGTGCTTGAACTCAGTATACCAGCACTGGGACCATTACCACTTTTTATTTTCAAAAGGGTTTTTAACTTCAATTGGTCTTATTGTTAATTTAATAAGCAAAGTTTCATAATACTTGCATATTGTTTAATCCACTCATGTAAAAAAATTGTATTACTTAATAGTAGTTATTTATCTTTGGTGAATACAGTAGGTGCTAAGGAATCATTATTATAAAGCTTTTGGTTTTTAGGTGCTTACTTCTTTGCACCCCTTCTTTTTTTTTTCCTTTTTGCCCATTAGCAATCTAATTCTAATTGCTTTATATATTTTTGCTGAAAATTAGGAAAATACATTTAATTACAGATATAATATACAGTGGGCATACCAGAAATCCTTGCTATGTATCCATATATTCCTTAAAAAGATATGTCAGAAAATGTTCTGCCTTCTTTCTTGCAGCATTGTCATCATCTGTATATTTGTAATTTTGGATCTTGTGAGCAGTCATAAATCTTGATCTGCATTTTCTGAATTGTGATATATCGGCTGCAGTTCATTTTCAGTCTGAGAAATTGCGTTTGTATGTGAAACAGGAGGTCTGAAATTGAGTTTGATTGTTGTAATTACTCCCAGTGTGAGCTGTCAATATGATTAAAATAAGGAATCTGGACCTGTCCATCCAAAGATGAGGTCAGCAACACTGACTGTGAGAGCACAGTTCCTGCTAGCTGTGTGTTCTGTGCTGAATTATAGCAGAGCAGACAGTAACATGACAAATATTTGAAAGCTCACGTTGTGAATTCTAGGACTTGGTTACTTCAAGTTCATTGTATGTACAGTTATTGTGCCTGTAACTGTCCTAGTAAAAGACCTCTATTTGGTTCTTTCACTTTCCCAGACAACGATAAAGCATCATGTCTAATTATATGTCTTGCTAAATCAACAGATCGTGTCACCTTTTTCGTCCTTCTTCAGCTGTTAACCGATGAAAAGATAATAAACCTGTCTCTCTATTTTTTAGAATTTTCTGTTGTGCTTGTTGTATCACACATTGAGGCTTTTTTCATTGAGTAGTTATAGGAGCAAAACAAGTACAGTGTTCATTAATCCATACTAGCCAATCATGATTCTTTTTATTTATTTCAGATCATTACAAGTTGGATCTTTATTGGTTACTCTTGTTGTTGCAGTTAATGGGTTGTGTTTTGCATTGGTTTAGTGTTTTAAATGTAAGGGCCCAATCACCCTGCCCAATATACTTTGTATAGGTGTAAAAAGGCAGTGTTTTGAACCAAGTTTTTTTTAACTTGGTTCAAAATGAACAAAAAACAATTAATTCAACTTTATGATGCACTGCGGTGTTAATATGTGCTGCATGCATTGTGCTGTGTAAATCTGCATTTTTACCTTGAGCCTGTGTTGAGCAATGCAGATCCATGCAGCTCAATACACCAGGTGTGAACAAGCACTTTTTTAATTTTAGCAATAAGAATTATTATATAAAAATTGTCAGGCCGAAAACCAAAACCCCAATTTTTTTTCTAACCCTTTTTTAATTTTTTACAAATAATTTTTAAAATATTTTATTTATTTTAAATATTTTAATTTTTTTACTTTAATCTTGGGGGCTCTGGGGAAATATCAGGGGTCTGTTTAGACTCCTGCTATTTCTCTTTTAAAATAGAAAAAGCCCACATTATCAATGAACTGGAATCCTCTATACTGAGTGCCCCTGTTCATTCATAACCTGCAGAGTTAGCATGTTTACTATATCCACAATCATGAATAAACAGGAAGAATGAACATTAATTCATAATTGGGGACATAGTAAACACAATGTGTCCTCAATTATTTACAAGCAGTCAACGATCAGCTGATCACTGACTGCGTGTACCCTCTCTCCATCCTAACTCGCTGTCACTAGAGCTCGGTCTATTTTGACAGCTGTCTCCTCCTCTTCACCGCCGACTCGCCCCGCTGTGACAGCTCACAGCTATCTCTACCCCACACCGCTCTCCTTCATTTTTCTTAGTGAAGATTTTTGTAAGAAGGGCCCTCCCAACCAGAAATGCTCATCCTTACCACATTCCCCCACTACACTGTTGCTCTTTCGGAGTCCTTGGTAAATACCAGGTTATTCTGGAGGGCAGTTGAGTATCAGCAGTTGTAGGGGAGAACTTTGTCCTGAAAAGGCTTTTTTAAATAAAATCCTGCTCCATGTTTATATATAACGGTGCATAATCATAAGGTGGCTTAAAGGGGTTCTAAATCCTCCAGTTTTTTTGCCTATATCTACTGCTATCAAGCAGTAACTATAGGCAAACAGTTTAAAATAAAGGCTAAAACAGCGGTTTAAACTTACCTTTTTTTCTTTGCGCGCTCCCGCGCCGAGAATCAGGAAATGCTCGTACGGCCGCAAAGGATCTTGGCGCGGGCGCATGCGCAGTTCCGATTCTCGGCCGGGAGACGAGGACGAGCAGAGACGCAAGGTAAGTCTATGGACGCGTACACCCGCATGCAGACACCGCTGGATCGGAAGTGCCTGCAAACAGAGGAGTCAGCGATGGATCGGAGAGCCGTCGCACCGCTGGAGGGACAGATGAAAACATCAGGAAAGAAGAAGAAGATCGGAATAAAAGACATAATTTAAGGTAAGTGCTAACATTAACATGGGGGGAGGGAAAAAAATTACTTTAATGTCACTTTAAGAACAACTCTTCATTAAAATCCTCGTGATAAAGTGTATCAGAAAGATGGTTTGGTTGCCTTCCTTGGAAAGATAAAGAGACACTGTGTAATAGGGAGTGAAGCAGTAAAAGAAGAATTTCCAGTATATTCCCAGAGTGCAAATATTGGGTTACTGACCTAGTATGTCACCCAAGAATGTGTACTTGGATCTTAGTGTGAATACTCCACCTCTATTTTCACCTGTTCCATTTATATAGCACCAACAATTTACATAGCACTTTACAATATTGTACATTCACATCAGTCCCTGCCCTTAAGAAGCTCACAATCATTCTAAAGTCTCTGCCTCATGCATATATACACATACTAGGGCCAATTACCAAGCAGCATACCTTTGGCAGGTGGACAGAAACCTATGCAAGCACAGTGAGAACATGCAAACCTCATGAAGGTAGTATCCTGGTTTGGAGTGCTAAACACTAAGCCACTGTGCTTGCAGCAAAAAATATAATTCCCCTGTTGATTACTCAGCAATGATGGCATGTATTTTAAGATAAAATCAGTTTTTATTGTCTTAGATTTCTCTGCATTTCCGTGACCTTGCTTCACCTACAACCTTTCTAGTTAGTAAATTTTACTGCTTTTTAAAAAAAAATATAGTGATCATGTTACCATGATAAAAAAAAAAAAGGAATAGCCAACCTGTACTAGTAGATGTTTTATACTTACCTTTAGTTACCCTTTCTGTGCGTATCAAACACTTCTGGGTGTGATGAATAGCTCTTCTCCTTCTAGGCACTGTGGTTCGTCACTACTGTGTCCTGACAATAGCCAAACATGTTTAATTGAGTTTTGGATAAAGTCCCTGCCAGGTTTTTATTGCTGTCTGTGCGCCTGTTGGGGAGATTTGCCATCGCTTCAGGACAGTAAACAATGGAAAATCTCTCCAAAGGGAACACAGACAGAAATAAAAACATATTTTTGAGCTGGCCATAGATGGCTTGAATTCAAGCAGTGGGTGACCCTGTCAGCGCTACCCAGCTTGAGGAAAGTTGATTCAAAAATTGACTAATCCAGGTAGAAAATTATAGGTCAAACAGTGACTCCATCCTATCAGACATTGTCAGGATTTTTATGTTTAGCCCTCGAGAGAAGATACTTTAAATTTTTACCTCCAAAATTTGGTCAGTGTTCACAGCATATTCAACAGGATTCTTTTACCAAACTTATTTTTAAAGTGATTATAACTGATCATTTTGTGTTGGTAACTTTTAGACTGTAACTGCCCTGTATGCTTAATGCAGCCAAATATATAGCTAAGATGCATTTATGGAAATTGTTTTAATTGTAAATGGATGTGTAATTTTGGGCAGCCAGTCTTGTGATCTTGATACCCCTTACAGACAGAGTTGGATGGTCCTCAATCTCCATTGCAGCAGCAATATAGTTTGGTCAAGAACAACCCCAATTTTTGTTTTGAACCATTGTCTGTAGAGAATGACTTTCCACATAACAATTTCTCTGCGCTGGTGATCATTTGTGTTCTTGGTGCAACGTATTCATGTTTGTTAAATATTCAGCACATCTTTGCCAAATCTTCCCAAAATGCAGCCAACAGTTTATTGGGTGTGATTTAATAAAGCAGTAGATAATGTTTACTTGCCAAAGTGAATGCTCACTTAGCTTAAGCTGGTCATACACTGGTAGATTCTTCTACGAACGTTTATATGAGAAATCTTGTCAGACCATTTATTATTGCCATCAGAGACTTGACAAATGTTGTTTGAAATGTAATTCGATTTCCAATTCTGAAATGAATGAACTTTCCTGATCGAAAAACACATTCACTGTTTTTCACAGAATTTTGTTTGGAAAAAATCTTCCATGCGATAACGACTGATTTGACCCCATTAACTATTGGGAAATTGAACGAATGTTCTGAAAACAGATTTTTTTTTCTCAAATGCAATTCTATTGCTTTAGTAAAAAAGGTAAAATCTATGTTCATTTAAACCCAGTTATATGGTTTTTGCCTTGAACATAATTGAATAATTAAAGTAAATGCAATGCGTGGACATTTACCTATATTCTCTACTCTTCTGGTAAATCAACTCCACAGTTGATTTACACAGTTGAGTTCTCAATCTTTTTCTACAGATCCTAGTAAACAAACAATTGTCAGCAGTCCTCATTGTGAACATGCTGATTCTTGGTAAGTCTGCTGCATGCACAAAAATGCCCTCTAAAAGTGAATGAGAGTATGCGTAATCCATGTGTGATTAGCGCCAAATAATTCTATGGGCAGGAGCAGCTTTGAGAATGACATCTAATTTCTGCACTATGTATACACATAATGATCCGCAATGAGGAAAATGTGATTAGAACTATCATTTCTATACAGTGTGAAAGCGCAAAGTCAGCCTTAACATTCTGATATTCAAATTCACATTTAAAAATGGCTAGAAAAAAATGATGTCAATTTCCATCCTTTCTCCTTGATATTCTGACACTTTCTCCCCTCCTGCTTCTTCTATTTTTATCACACAGAATCTGGGAATATTTCCTTTGAGAATTTAAATTTACAAGATGTTATGGTTGATGTGTGTGTGGGATCTACTCCTGATGTTTTGCTCACATTAAATACTTAACAAAGGCATGCATTAACGCAAGTTAATGCTTGTGCATTTTGTGTCTAATTTTGGTGCAAAATGAAGTGTTTCAGGCTGTTTACCATGCTTTATTGTGAGCAGCCCAAATGAAAATAATGGATTTTCTTACAATAAAATGTTTAGTGAGGAAAAGTAAATAGTAATAATGTCAAAGTATCCTTTAGCAACCAGATATTTTTATTTTACAGATTTTAAATCTGAAAAGTAACATTAGGTTATCATTATTAGTTGACAGTGTTTGCATTTTGTGTTTTTAGTATGTGGCCAACCATACCCACAACAGGGATGAAAGGTAGGCATGGACATAAAATGACAAGGGTTAAGAGTTAAGGGTTAAGTGCTTGTTTATGCCTGGGGAGCTTATACCTATGCGGAGTAAAGCACTATCTTTACCTGATCCCCGCTTCTCCTGCAGTCAGCGCTTACATTTCTCCCCTCTGCTCCAGCTAGCAGAATGCCCTTTGGCGCCCTCATTTATGCTGCAGGACTGTGGAAACTGCATTAGACATGATGATGTCAGCACTCCTTAGACCGTCCAAGAAAAGGCTTTGGGGACCAATATAGCAGCATGGAGGGAGTCGGCAAGATCAGGTAAGTAAAATAGCTTTCACCTGTGCCCTAGGCATAAACAAGCACTTAACCCTTGCAGGGGCTAGCCCCACTGCAAAGGTACTTTTTTTTGTTTGCCTGTAGATGGGCTGTAAGCTCAGATGTTAGAGAAGGTAGTCATCCCATATAGAATGGCATACTAAGAAATTAACAATATGACTCAAAAAGAGATTCCTGATTAGAATATTATATTTATTACAGATACTCAGCCCTTAAACCATACCCCACTCCTCTATGTCATGAAGGGACACCCAATCTGCGCCCCCCCCCCCTTTTTGTTATACAACTTATCTGTGTCTCTGCACAGACTAGCAGACTTCAATGCTGCCCTATCAGATCTTTTGAAACTAGTAGTCATAGCTATTGTTCCTGTAGCAGCAAGGTTTCAGGGGTTTTACAACCTTTATATTGTTCAAAAATCAAAAGGAGGCAGCCGCCCTATCTTAGGACTGAATGCTTTAAATTTCTTCATTCAAGTCCAGAAGGTTTACATGGAATCCAGCAGGAATTTTGTAGACTCCATCTATCAGGAAGACTTTCTAGCCTCTGTGGTTATCAAGGATGCATACGTGCATGCCCTCATTTTTCCAGCACATCAATTCTACCTCCATTTTACTTTGGGCACTGAACACTATCAGTTTGTGGTACCAACATGTGATCTATGCTCTCAGGTCATTCCCAATATGCGATATTTGGACAACCTACTACTGACCAGTCGGCTCAAACTTTAACCGATAATGTGATGTGGACAGTCCAGACCATAAAAAGGTTAGGTTTGATCCTGAACATTCAGAAATCAGAATTGGAACCAAACACATTGTTTGAAGTATTTGGGTTATAATTTAGACACAGTTCAAAAAATTTTCTCCACCAAGAGAAACTTCTGACTCTCCACTCCCAGTTGAACTGCTCAGTTGTCTCGGAATAACTAATTCCTGTAATCCTTAATGAACAAGAAAGGAAAAAGGGGTTTTCTTACTGTAAAATCTGTTTCCTGGAGATCATTAGCGTACAGAGGCCCTATTTCTATGTTTATGACCTTCTACTGGTACTTTTTACATAACTAAAACATGCTTGGAGAGGAAATACCTGTCTGTGATCTTTCCAAATGATTAATTTCAACAAATGTATGCTTTTTCTTAGTCTGTTAGCAGATTAATACATAGATTTTTAATGTGTCATTTAAAATTCTCAGTAATGTCTGATTTCTAATACACAAAATATATGGTGTTTAATCAGCAAGCAGTGACATTTGATTATTTAAACTAAATGCAAGGCATCGGGTTTCCTTATTTTTTCTCTTGTGAAGCATCTTTAGATTTGGCATGTTTTCCCTTTTTCCAAGTGATGAAATGAAAGCTCTAATAAATATACATGGCTTCTCTTGCAAATGCATGAGGATGGCTGACGTTATGATATTCAGTTAGTGAGGTGAGTCTGTGCAGCTTACATGGATATATCTTAATGTGAATACTTAGCATGGCATTAGTCCGATAACCTGAGAAAGCCAAATAAAGCTTAAATACAACACGGATGCATTATGCAAAGCTTCCGCTTAATTTTCATTGCTTGGCTGTTGGCCTCCCAGGTGTTTCTTTCAGAGAACCTTACCTAAGCAAGTGTCTGAATTTACATTTGACATCTAAACTACTGCGAGCATGTGGCATTTTTTACTTGTTCAATTTGAAAAATAAATGACATTTCAACACAGTGACTTTATTGCTTTGACATTTGTAGCATTCTGTAATGTTGGAATAAGATCTGCTCATTTTGGATAGGTTTTTTTGTGAAACAAAAATTAAACTAGTCATTGTGATATTGACACATTTTTTCTTTATGATGATCTGTGTTAGTAAAAGTGTTATTTGCATTATCTAGATGGTAAAATTGGCTTAAAAGCAAAAAGTAGAATTGTAGGATGTTAAATAGCTGCCTTCGCACATGGCTAATTTGGGTCATTGCTTGCATGAACCCATTCGCTGCTACCCCAGTTGTTACCACTGCTGGTTTTCTTGTACCCATATTGATTCCTGTACATATTGATTCCTGTATAGATAGGTACTCATAAGACTGC
Organism: Nanorana parkeri; assembly: GCF_000935625.1. NCBI lineage: Eukaryota > Metazoa > Chordata > Amphibia > Anura > Dicroglossidae > Nanorana > Nanorana parkeri. The sequence continues at coordinate 1,271,194 of NW_017306638.1, read as the reverse complement.
TACATGCTAGCAGGATCCTACTTTTACCAGGCTAGGCCTAGATAAGAGTTGACAGCCTTGTGAGAATGCAACCCATGATGAAATTTATGATGAGTGAAGGTCATTAGAAAATAAGGAAAAGTTAATTTTGTTGCTAAAGACACCAAAACGTCTTTAACCTAGCCTGTGGCTGTTCACTGGCTTTGTCACTACCTTGGCAGATGTAAATCTTGGGCGGGGGAGTCATTGGGTAGAATCTGAAGGAACCTGGGGTCACAGTCTTGTCTGAGTATCAATAGCTGCAGCTAATTTTCATACACCTCTGGGATCGCTTGTCGTTGTATGTGCTATACCTTGTAGAATGAAAATAAATTGCCTAGAGTTTTTATCTATAAATGAGCATGTCTCTAGATAACTCTTTTTATTTGTTCAGTTTAACAAACTACAGCAATCTATAACTGTAAGTGTTTGGCTGTTGTCTGCCACAGTAATGTTTTCTTTGATATGAGCATCATACTTGTTTTGGTGACATATCAAAGCGAAATGCCTATATTCAACAAAATATTTTAAGCTGTCTGTTTGCCTCTGAAAGGCATATGAGGCGAAATAATTCCTTTTAAGGAGACCATTGTCACTGCAGTGTTTTTGCCGTTTTTAGTATTTGGTAAGGAAACGTGCATATATTCAAACCTCAGGAGACCACATGGTAATATGCTCTACTTAGCATGTTAATCCAAGTTATAATGAAAGCTGAATAGCTAGACCCTTATTGCTTTAGCTTAACCAAATAGTTTTTGCATGATTCACCAGCAGCTCCCTTACCACAACATTGACAATGGATTTTCTCTCTTAAAAGAATATACATGGAAAAAGAGGCTAAAACTATTCTGGCTGAGCTTTTGTTCCCTTTTTTGGCTGACTGCCATGATGATGATCTTCTGTTGAACTGAAACAATTGAAGATGTTTCGTTTTTGTTAAAACATTATGGCAAAGTTATGGATTTGGGTGCTGGAAGGATTAAGGAAAAAGGAGTTTGTTAAAAAAAAAACACTAACTGCAAATTGGTCTGTTCACATTATGTGAAATAACAGTGGGATAATATGATTATGTTAAATTACCGAGGAGTAAAGATGGGCATAAAGAAGAGATCATTTGTCAAAGATCTTAGAACTGCACATTCTGACTGATTACGATGTATCACCCATCTCAAACTATTCTATTTTTCTGAAATATAGTCATTTTCTTTATTTGCAACTGTTCCTTCCAGTTTGCAGTGCTTTATGATGCTCAATTTATCATACAAGACATTCACATTGTTAGCCAAATCAGTTCATTGCTATTATAACTATTTTAAATAGGAGGGCTCCAGTCCCCCTTTCTTTAATAAGAGCAAATGAGCAGCAGTTCCAAGAAATATCGTTGTGCAGTACATGATCGTATTATAAAGCAAAACTCACTTTAAACCTATAAACAGCCACAATAATTGGAGGATAGACAGAATGTGGGTCACTCCTAGACTTAGGAACATGGGACTCGTGGCCTTTTCCACCTCTGTAGTTCATATTCTTGGGCACCTGTGCCTTTACATCGAAGAGTGCTTTTGCCTGCTTCTGATAATAACTTTGTTTCAGAGTGACATTTTAAAGCACAGCTTGGTTTCTAGATATACACACTTAATTTGGTACCTCTTTAACTGGGCTGTCAATCAATTGATCACAGTGAGCAAGAGCACGTTAGCTTCTGCTGCGGTGATTGGAAGGCGGGTATGGTGAAAATTAACATAGTGTGAGGACTAAGACAGTATTAGACGAAGGTTATTACGAATGGAAAAATTAGTTTGGAATTAGTAAAAAATAGTTTGGGTTATACTTTTTTGTTGTGCTGATTAGGGATGAGTGAATGTGCTTAGAGTTCGGTTTGCAGGCTATACATCTAACCCATTGTAAAATCTGAAAATTTGAAGCCTCATAGGGGTGAATCATGAAAATCAATTCTGGACATTTTCAAAGCTAATAGGCAAGGAATTATAAACACACAGCATGGGGACCTTAGCTCTGCCATGGAGAACATGTACCAATGCAAAAATAAATTTGAATTCATTAAGGCAAATAAATTCCAAGAAGTGACGCAAAACCGGTTAAATTGGGAGAGCAGAAATAAAGCATGCAGAGTTATATTTTGTGTTTAGACGAACATTTCTGACCATAGTTTCACAGTTTAATGATAATGCATAAATAAGGCTAAACACTACAGCTTTATAAGAACTAAAACTTGGATTGGTTTCCTTACATAACTAAACATATATGTAGTCAGTCTTCTTATCTTGTCTCTTTCCTCTTCCTTAGCATGTGGTCGTGGATTCTATAAATCGTCATCTCAAGACTTGCAGTGCTCACGATGCCCAGCACACAGCTTCTCTGACAGGGAAGGTTCATCCCGTTGTGACTGTGAAGATGGTTATTACCGATCCTATTCTGATCCATCTTACATCGCCTGTACAAGTGAGTTAATCATTTAAATGACATTGCTTAATCAGCCAGTAAGTCATCATAACTTGGCATCCAGTTATCTGAGTCGTCATGTATTCAGAATATTTACTAATGAAAGTTGTCACATTCCACTGGGAAAAAAGGATCAGGCTTATGCACATACACTCCACTATAAGCGTTTCTTGAATGCATTAGCTTAGAATATGTAACTCGCATTGCTTGTGAGGAGATTTCCCTGAAGATGATAATATGCCTAAACTGGGATGGTGCTAATATGTGATTGAAAGAGTAAAAATACAAGAAGAAATACCATTATTTTAGCATATAAAAAATGATCACTACTATTTAAAGTGTGCTAAAAAGCAAGGTCCACTAATTTCATCATGCCCCCAAGCCCCAATCCAAAACACTGCATAATAGCTGTTAAAATACATCGGTAAATTAAAACTTTGAAAATACTTCTGGCTTCCGCACTGCTGAGCGAGACGTCATCATCCTTCCGGTAAATGTGCAATGCCTGATTTAAAGTAAAAGTGCAACTGAAGCTAAAACTTTTTTTTTAGTGTTGGATGGAGTGGAGAGGGATTAGAACACTGTTTTTATTGCTTTCTGCTTCCCTATTAGGGACAGTCACCTCCCCTATCTGTCCTGGTGACCGTTATCACTGAAAGTAAAAGAAAATGCCAAATTATGGGTCGTCACCAGAACATAAATAGATGGGAAATCTTCCACTAGTTCCAGCGATCCTGCTGACCAACAGTGATTTATCTCACATTGAAGGGATTTCCTTTCACTTGTTATGGCTATTGAACAGGACGTGAAGGGAAATCTTCCCTAGTGGACACAGATTGCAAAAAAAGCTTACAGGGGTTATAATCCTCCTTTACACCATCCAAATCTAAAAAAAAAATGTTTTAGCTTCAGTTCCACTTGAAAAAAACAACCCACAGGGACTGGTATTGCTGACCACCTCCAGACAATGCTAGCTGCCTGGTTGTTGCACTGGATTCAGTACTGTTTAAGTTACTGTCCTTGAACACATTTTCAAGTCAGGAAAGTGAGAATAAAGAAAGAAACCCTTATCTGCATAGTTTTGGGTTAGTGACTCAAATAGATTGATTTCCTAAAGGATTAGAGGCTATTCAATTAGTGAAGGAAATGTTCATAAATAGAAACTGTGTTCACTCTGAAAGCACAATCATGTGCAAGGACTATTAAAAAATAGGACTTTTGGTTGATTAAAGAGAACACAAGTCACCGTTTTTATTAAGCTCAGCGAACATTCATTTTTGCAAAGTGAACAATCTTTACTCCTTTAGTAAATTAACCCAGAAATATTAAAGCTAGAGGATCAGCGTGACAAGCAGGCAACTAGCATTTAGAGAAGGAGAAGTAAGCATTAGCAGTCTCCATGTTTCTGTCAGGGAAGGTTTCCCGCAAGAGCTGTTTTTTTAATTTAAAAACATTTATAATACCTGGAGGCACTATTAAGATCTCATGTATGTGGGCATCAAACCCATACACTTTGACATTGGTACATCTCTCTTTCTTGCAATATTTGTACCTCATGTCTGCTGTAGGGCACATTTGGGGATGCAAATGTATGTAGCTTGTATTTTCTGACATGCAACCTCATGCAGCTCAGTCTTGTGCTCTGTGTATATAACAACCCTCATTTCCAATACCGATGAACATAGGCGATCCTGGTCTTGGCAGTTGACGTGGAAAGAGGATGAATGTACTGGGTGTGAAGATATGTGAACTTGACGTTTATGTACATAAATCCTTTAGGGAAATGTGTGACAGGAAGTGGTCTTATGATGTAAATCCCTAAAGCTAGTTGTACAAGTTTCTGAATATGGTTTGCATAGTGTATCTTTTCAAAATGATTGTCACATACGAACCTAATAAAACAAGGAATTGGTTATGAGCCACAGCTACATTGTTAACCCTGGTTTCTTTGCTTTAGTATTGATATTCACCTCATTGGTTTAAAGTGTATATATCTCCTTCTGTTATTTATGTTTTTTAGTTTGTTAAATATACCATTAAATGTTTTTTTTTAACATATGTTCAATAAGTGAAAACTCCTGTTGATCCTGACAGAAATCCAGTGCTGTCCTGTGCACTCAGCAGATGACAAAAATGTTATCAGGAAATGTGTTAGATGTACAGAACACCCCCCTTATGCTATAGAGATGAGGAGAGGCTTGGTGTTCTGTAGTCTTAAAATTCTTCATTAGGGGGGTGACAATGCTTCACCTAGAATCAGTAGGTGTGAAATAAAGGAAATAAACTGGAAACAAAACTAGTGCAGTCACCACATCTAAGGACTGAAAACTACAGTATATTATATTTTTGCTCTTCAGCTTACACTTTATTCAGCCTCGTTCACACGGACATACATAGCCATACAGCGTGCACAGACAGGCTGCGTCCAAGGGTGTGCATCTGTGCCTGTGCAGATGTGCAAGTTCAAGTTGGCGTGTAGCCGCATGCAGCTGCATCCTGGCATTGGGTTTTACAGGCTGCTCCCTCCCTGTACAGTTGCACATGCTCATGCGAATAAGGCCTTTCACAATTTTAGCAGTTTAAGTTCAGTATGTTTAAAACTCAGAGCAACATTCACAGCTTGACTGATCATGACCATTTCAACAAAATACAAAAAAGTGATCAGGTTGTTTAATATTTGCTCACTTTGCCTAAATTATGCTGGTTTACTGATCATCCTGCAAAACTTACAATGTTTTTCTCCATGCTCACGTAAATGGGTTTCATTTCTGTATAAATTTCAGGTATTGTATATATGTAAATGCCATTTATGTGCTTAATCATATGGTTGTGGATGTCTGCTGTATTTATACTGCAATGTCACTTCGGTTTCTTTATGTAACTTCAATAAAAAATGTACATGCTTAAAAAAAAACAAAAAAAAAAAAACTTACATAAATAACAATACTGGAGAACAAAGCCTTTGATCTTAAATTGAGATGATGGAAAAGTCCCTGACTACATGATACAATTCAGTAAACACGAAATATAAATTAACAAACTATAAATGCTCCCTTGCCCTCCTTGTACATCAACACAAAGCTCAGATGAAACATTTTGGAGATTGTCAGTGTTTCAGCCTTTTTAGATCCAGATGGCATCTTTTAGGTGCTAGTAGGGTTTGCAGGTATATGGGAATCCCATTATCCTCTGTGGTCATATCTGTCAGATGTGCACTGCTGTAAAACCAACAGGCTACTTTGACATGGAAAAAGCCTGGTCTTGTGCAGGCTGGAGAGGTGTTTTTATGTATGTGATGATGAGGGTGAAAGGAGCATTTTGATGCTGGTTTATTTATAATTTTACTTCCTCTTTATAATAAAAAAAGGTACATAGGGACATTTCCACCATCCTAGTTTTAAATAAAAGGTTTTGTAACATAGTTCTGGAATTTGTGTTTCCCCTGCAGAATTGGTTTAATGCAAACCAGCAGTTTAGTTTGCACAGTGTAATTTGATGACCACATCAAATAAGAAGAGCCGAGATGCAGTTTAGCTGTAAAAATAGTCTGGTTACTGATCAATTGTAAACATTTTTTCCATATAGTCCACAGTTTGATTACTTTTTCTGTGGTTTTTCACAGAGGGATACAATTTTCCTAACACCAGTGTTATGTTCTTTTTTCCCTCTTTCCTCCTCTAGCTTTCTGTCTGTTCTTAGGTGGATATTTTGTAATTTTAGTTTCCTTAAATGTTTGTGTTTCCTTTTTATTTTTAAAAGGACCCCCTTCGGCACCACAAAATCTAATTTACAATATCAACCAGACAACAGTGACCCTGGAATGGAGTCCCCCTGCAGACAGTGGAGGAAGAAATGATGTCACATATCGCGTCATATGTAAACGCTGCAGCTGGGAGCAGGGGGAATGTGTACCCTGTGGGAATACTGTTGGATATGTGCCACAGCAAAGTGGATTAGTAGATACTTACATAACTGTTGTGGACCTTGTTGCACATGCTAACTACACATTCGAAGTTGAAGCAGTGAATGGAGTATCAGACCTGAGCCGATCCCAAAGGCTTTTTGCTGCAGTCACTATCACCACTGGTCAAGCTGGTATGTATTTATGTTTATACTTAACAGTGTACATATTTAGGTGTTATTAGGGTTCAGCCTTCTGCTAGAATCTGAGATTTAAATGAAAGGCACTGATTTTCCACTGTTCATTCTTTTGACTATGGTATCATGAATTGCAAGATGGTAAAATGTTTGCTAATGTGTTTCAGTCTACTCTGCAAAAATGTGAACTTGTTTTATTGTGACAGATTTGATGAGAGAAATACAGGGACTGCCATTTCTAACCTCCTCCAAGCTGACTGCTTGCCTGGCTTGTAGATTATGTATCTTTTGTTAACTTCATAAAGATACAATGCAGGAGCCAGGGTTGTAATCATTTAAACCTTTGTTAGGATATGAAGTGTTAAAATCTACTTTACAAATTATAATGAAATGAGCCAGCACGGTATAGAAAGGGTTAATAAACCCCTCACATCCCCTCCTAACATTACAAAGAAGCAAAAGCAAGTAGAAAGTTGAACTCTTTAGAAGCCAAGAAACCCTAACTCAAGAAAAAGCAATTTAAACTGCAAGAAACATCTGTTTATTTATTTTTAGCTTTTGCTATGTGAATGGGAACATGTAACAAATATAAAATATGTGTCATCCCAATTTGGCTGTGAAAGGGGAATGGGGACAGTCTGCTGAACAGTTCTACTATAAGCTGATGGTCGCTAAAGCGACCATCAGCTTATAGTAGAACTGTAAATGCCAGGTCCGTACGACGTACTGAGCTGGCCAGCTGGAAGCACTTTTGTAGCTCCGTACGACGTACGTCCTTGGCAGCGAAAGGGTTAAGGGAAGCTATACTGTGATAACTTAATGCCTAACTTTAGTTAGTACTTTTTTGGCATGAAATAGAGTGGGGGGAGCATTAGTACCTATCTTATGGGTATTATGTTTAGTGTGTCCCTGGGATTTCTGTGAGAATTTAAATAATGCTTATTTGTCGTCTTTTGCTCTTATATTTGGGGATCGTCACCTGGACAGGATGTGAGGAAGGAATCTCTCCAATGGAGACCTAGACATAACATTACTATCCTGACAGAGTTGCTAAAAAATTTTTACTCTACTAGCGCATGTGTTTTTTCTTTCTCTTTCATTGGAGGACACAGGATTCAGAGGCATTTTGGTTATATTGCTGGTTACAGGGGGATTTGTTCACTGGAACACACAGTCGAGTGTCAGTTTATATTTATTCAGTTGACTGTCGGTGTTGTACAGTACAACACTGACAGTCAGCTAGCCAGTACTGAAAAAAAAATCAAAGTTAAAAAAATTAATTCAACCCCCCCCCCCTCCTCAAAAAAATAAATAGTTAAAGCCCCCTGCATACAAGCACATATAAAGATAAACAGATGCATATTCACGGTTAATTCTAAACTGTAAAAGTAACCTATGGACAATTTTAGGTACTCAAGGGTTTTCGACTTTTCATAGGCGCAGTAATTTGAGGCTTGACATCCATTTCCTCAACTTCACTGAATGATCCCAAAAACTCATCTTTGAGTACCTACCGTTTTAGAGCTGTCAACCTGAAAGCTCCATTAGGGAAAACAAAGAGTTTGAACACTGTTTGGGTTTGATCTTCTCAACAGGATTGCAGAGGAGGCAAAAAAATAAAAAATCAGTGCATTTTTTACTAAAATTGTAGGTTTGATAAACTGTTGCATAAATATCGTGTCATATAAATGTTTGCAAATACCATCTTTTCATTTTAAAGGGTTTCTGCTTTCAGAAAATATATACAGGGTTATTCACAAAAGGATGAAGGGTTTGGATAAGACAGGAGAAGTGAACAATCTAGGACAACATGAACTGGAAAGTGAGCTGAACTGGAGAATGTTTCCAAATCAGCTATGTTGTCCTGAGATTGTTCACTTCTCCTGCCTTCTCCAAACTCTTCAACCTCATAATGTTTTTGGGGTTTTAAGTAATCTTCAGGTCAACAATGCACATTTTAACTTGTCCAAAAATGAAAAAAAAAAAAGCTAAGGCAACAATAGGGTAAACACTGTCTTTAGAAAGCCTGCCTTTGGGAGGGCTGTGCTGGCAGTGACACTATGGGGGTGATTTACTAACCTAAACACACGCACGCACTAGGTGCGTGTGATTTTTACACAGCAAAACATATTTATCAACCAAAAAGTCTTTAAAAGCATATTTCCACTAATGCCATATATGGAAAAATCATGCACATGATGCATATATAATGCTGCTTCACAGTTTAGACAAAAATGGTTAGCTCATGCATTTACATTCCTGCATTCATCAACGCAAGCAACACCATGTAGAGCTAATTTACACAACATCACCTTGCAATTCATGCAGGGCTTTGCACAACACACCTGATGGGTGTGTACACACTACAAAGGTGTCTAGATTCCACCAATAGATCATGCTGGGAGGGAACACACTACAGAGGTGTATACTTGTTTGTGGCGTGTGTATAAGGTTAGTAAATCAACCCCTATTACTCATCTGCATCTGAGTTCTATATCTACATTAACCTTTTTAATGTGTGCCTAGCCTAAAGTAATTGATTAATCACTGGTTTGCATAAGCCATGCTGGTAATTGTCCTAACAAAAACCAGTGTAATGCCAGTGAAACAGTAATCAGCCAGGGTTTTACATTTCATGTTGCAGTTATTAAATTATTGAATATGAGCTCTAATTGTCATCTTTGCAAACTATACAGCCAGCTTTTGTCATCTCCAGCATAGTCCTAGCCGATAGGACAGATTTTTGTTGTTCAGCAAGTTATTCAAATCCAGTGCTGGGTAGAATGTTGAATGAGATGTATATAGCAGAGACGTGTAACATTTGCATGTTTTTGTGTATTATGCAGTTGTCTTGGGAATGCATAGAGGTGAAGATTGGCTTACACAGTGCTCAAATTTGTGTCGGAGACTGAAAGAATCATTGCTCCAGGGATAAGATATAATTTAGCTACAATTGTTTGCAGCGACTGACAGGAAGTGTAGGAGGTGGAGGCTATCTGTCATTGCTGACACCCTGGGAAGCAGACTAATCAATTGCAAAGGGAATCATCCTAGCAAATCACATCGCTAGAATACCTTAATTGAGAACTAATCAAGCTTAACTGCCAGCAGCTGATTATTTTTTAGCTGTGACTTCAGCAGTTATACAACACCAGTACCTGTACTAGTAGAGTCTAGAAATCATTAGGTTACAAATTTATATTAGAAGAATGTGTAAAGTTCTTACAGGAAAAAACAGGAATTCCCTTTATTATACAGCTAATGCATTTAAGCTTCATTTACATTCTGCTTGTGGATCTGCATTTATTAAAGTCACCCAATGAGGTTAAGGAAAATAAAAATTAAACATCCCCAAATCGCATTTGCTTTAAAATTAGGGTAGATATTGATGTCAAATATCAATCATTGGTTAAAAGAACCCTGTGTTAATAATATGTATTGTCATTGCTTAACTTCTAAAAAATGCTAGCTGGCTGACTGCATGCTGACCCAGTGGCTTGAGTACTTTTCAGTATATTGTGTTTTGCCTATATCAACTATGAAAATAAAAGTATGACTTGAACAGCTAACACTATACTGACTAGCAACCAAAACATGTAATGTTATTGCAACAATGAATCCTTAGGCCTCAGTCACACGCTGCAGCGGGCCATACACGGTCAAAAAGGTGTGTATTTCTGCATCTCGGAGTCACAGGTGTTTGCCTACAGCCATGACCAGCATCCTGTAGTAATCAAAAACAGGCTGACAGACTCTGTGGCTGTTCTCACATCTGAGTGGTTACATGTATACAGGGATGAATGAGTGGCCCTGGACGCAGACAGTTTGTATATGAGTCAATACCAGAAAAGGTAGGGAGGAAGCGTACAGGGCTGTGAATTAAGGTATTACACCCCCTCCATAATAAACTAGCAATAGATACTGAATATAAGGGGAAGGGGGGGTACCTAGCCACCACATGTCCAGCTGCAGTAGTTAGTGAGGCTCTGCTGCAGCACATGTGCTGACAGGGAACATTCTGAAGAAAGGAACGATTAGAGACTGACCTCATCTGTGTACTGCTCCTCCATCAATGTTCAGTCATCATCCTGTGGAGCCCCGAACAGGCTAAGCAATCAATAGCCGACTAATCGACTATTGAAAACGCCAACGTTTTCAATCGTCAATTTTAATCGACTAAATCGATTACCTGTTGCAGCTCTAGTCTCATTTACTTATACATGACGCATTATAAACAAAACAAAAGTAGTTCAATTTGTAGCAAATTTATCTATTTGTCTAGCAGACCTAGCTTACTTCCGGAAAAAAATATATATAATAAATGTAATTGTGTGTGTGTATCTGTGTGTGTTTGCTTTAACTCTGGAATGTGGGGCAGTGAGTTTAACTTGTTGTTCAGTGATTAAAGTGACATTAAACCCTCAGATTTTTTAACATAAAACAATAGTGTAATGTGTGCCTTATTGTAATCCATGGTAGTTTCCCTTCTCTTCGCTGCTCTTCCTTTTAAATCTGTATCTGTTCTCATGGGGTTGATTAGTAAATCAACCCCATGGTGTCTGTGTGTAGGTTTGCAACCTGAGCCAGCACTACAGGAAGAGGCACTCAGTTGCAAAGGGAAGTTCTCCCCCAGCATGAGAAGACATGCGGATTTAAAAGGAAGAGCAGCAAAGAGAAGGGAAACTACCATGGATTACAGTAAGGCACACATTACAGTATTGGTTTATGTTAAAAAAATCTGAGGGTTTAATGTCACTTTAACTAAAGGATGAAAAGTTTGGAGAAGGCGGGAGAAGTGCACAATTTAGGACAACATAGCTGAAATGGAAAGTGAGCTGAATTGGAGGATTTTTCTAACTCGGCTATGTTGTCCTAGATCCTTGGTTCTCAACTGGTGGGTCGTGACCCAAAAGTGGGTCGCAACCCCATGTTCAGTGGGTCGCCCCATGGCTTCCACTTTTCTAGGTGAGAGGCTCCCCAGCCTCCCCCTAGCACAGCACTGTTCACTCTCACACCGAGCAGTTATCAAAATATGCTGTCCGGCGCCAAGTGGTGACTTGAGGTGGGCTGGGGGTATGGCAGCGAGGGAGCTCCATCCATACATGCATTGCTTACAGCTTACTCGCATGTCCTGTAGAGGTGCCTGGACCAGAGTGACATCACATTCTGGCTCCCGGCACCTCTACAGGCACGCATGGGAGCTGTACAAGCAATGCACATATGGATGGAGCTCCATCAGAGCACAGCAACCCACACTGTTGTGCGTTCCATTGCAGTGTGACTTAGGTCGCGACTTAATGACCATGGACAAATGTGGGTCCTGAGGTTGCACAGGTTGAGAACCACTGTCTTTGATTGTTCACTTCTGCCTCCTCCAAACTCTTCACCCTTTTGTGAATAATGCTGTAAATGTTTACTTCTGTGACTTCAGTTGGACTTTAACAGCATAAAACAGGACAAACTGGAAGTCAGAATGCACACAGGAATCTGATCATAGACATGTTTATATGTATGTCTACCTAATTATGTGCTCTTCCATGTGTAATTTGTAATATACATACAAAATATTGCTGGCTGAACTGTGTCTCCATTTTGTATCTAGCCCTCATAAAAGCACATGCCATGACTTGATAAATTCAACATGACAATAAGAAATGTCCTAGTTATTTTTTATGTGTGACCTGGATACTGCTGACAATTTGAAAAGAAGATTGCATTTGTAGTTATAATTAACATTTCCTTTCTTTGAATAAAGAGATAGTGCTAAAAATATTAATAGGTTGCTGATTGCAGTTGAGCATCACATAAAAAGTCTCCATAATTACATAAAAAGAAAGTCTCTATAATTATATTTCTATCATTTGTGCCTAGTTCCAGAAACACGCTCTGGAACACCAGCCAGTGAAATGGAGCATGGCCATCTATAAAAACATCTGTACTAATCTAACAATGCAGCAAATTATATCTACGGGAAGAGCCATTGATCCAGATGGATCATTATTAACAGCTTCAAACAACTGATCCAAGTAATAGGGCTAAATTGGAGAACATAATCAAGATCTAACTTTTTGGAAACATCAATTACAAGTGGAAAATCAACATCTATTTTCCCTCGAAAGATTATTATTATTATTTTTATTATCTTACAGTCTATGATCCCATGGTGGTATGTTTTGGTAGACCACTAAAAAGTACCAATTAAGAGCTAAAATGCTGAGAATAAATTAGCCAAGAGTTCACTATTTCAATTGCCAGTGGGTCAATCTACGAGGGGGAGTAATTGCCACCAGCTAGTAAATTTAATCTGGGATGAGCTGCAAAGGATGATACATGTCCTGTAGCAGTGTATTTGACAGGGATATACTTCCAAATCTGTTAGTTCTACACTAGGTTAGTAATACAAGGACAAAAAAGGAGACTCCATCTCTGTTGTCTCTGTTGAGCTATTAATTGTTCATTGTATGCCAACTGGCTACAGACAGGCTGCATGTTGTTCTCGGACATATTAGAAGAGCTAATGCTTTTTAAAAGTATATTGATTATGACAAAATTACAATAGTATTTAAGATAAAAAGTTCAGTACAAAAGTAAGTGCACGTTTTACTTTCACACAGAAAAACAATCAGGCTAATAATTTGGGATAAATGTACTGGATTGCAACCCAGCCTGTTTTATTAATGTTTGTCAACAAATGTATTACCCTGTGGAGATCCAGTCACTGCTAATTGCCAGTTCATTTTCCATTGTAATGACCTTTTTTCCACAGCCAGTTCTATATTGTAGATTGCAACATTTTTCTTTAAAGTATTTTTAAATTCATTGTTTTTTTAGTTTTGGATAGCACGGTAATGGTTAGAACCTCTCTTGGGTTTCTGTTGCTCTTTGTGTCTTCATTAGGGATTTTTCTTCTCTATTGATCCTGTGACAACTCTTACCAGGATTAAAAGTGGAGAATCCAACATTAGGAGTTGTCATCATAGAGGCAATATCGGGGAAATCTTCATATGGTACACTTGTTCCAGTCTAAGAAGACATCTCCCTTACCTGTTGTGTTGACGGGAAGAAAAACTCCCCAATGGGACTCAGTTGGCAAAAAAAAAAAAACCTGAAAGGGGTTTTAACTATCCCTTCTCTATACTACAACATTGGAATTCAATATTCTTTAAAGTTACCGTACAGTTATGAATGGATAGAATAGTGAGAGGCTGAACCTTTTGTCAGGCTATTATTGCTGCTTTTGGTTTAAACTGTTTTGGATGACATTTTTAGACTGTGCTGGCAGTAAAATGCATTCCCATAAACAAAAAAATTGATCTGAACGGCGTAGTACACACGGTTAAGACTGAGGAAGGGTGCTTAAACATTTGCCTGTTGGATACATCACTTTTGGAACATGAATGGTCTGATCCAACGACATGGCCATTGGATCTTCTGCATTATGATGTGTGTGAATCCACCTTTTACAGCAAATTAGTTGTGTGAGGAACATTAACTTATGTAATCATTCCACCTAATGAGCTTGTTGCCTGCACATTTCTGCAGTAAGGATATTAGAATTCTTCCTATCATATTATGAAGATACCTATTAATGTCCATTTTAACATTTTCACTGTGTTTTTATGTGGTTCTGTTGTGCAACAGAATCTTTCCTTTAGTTCCATAACTGTGGTTTTAACTGTTCCTCTTATACTAAACTAACAACTGAAAATATGTTACTTAGTGCAACTAGTTTGGATAAGTAAACCAGTTGGAACGTGCAAGAGATAACAAAGATGCATTCCCTTGTTAAAAAAGCATCACACCTAACAATGGAGAGTTTTCATGTGTAATCATTTACTTTTGTCAAGATCCAGGACTATATATGTTGTGTGTTTTGCCTTTAATCATGTGACAGGTGTTGTTTTTTCCCTGTGACTAATTGCAGCTAAGACTTGCTAGAAAATCTGCTGAATACCTCATATAGGTCCTGTAGCCGTTTATATATAACCATGTGCAACGTGTGCACATTGTGTAGATTGAGTACTTAGGGAACTGACATCTTTTTATTTCTGTCACTCTGTGAAAACATGAGATTTTCTTTTCACTTTTAGCACAAATGATGCATAGCAGAAAGGTAAAAAATACATTAGTATACCTTTTATAATACTGTATGCTTAGAGATCAGAGATTTTTTTTAGAAATACATACGACTGTATCGATAAAATACATTTTAAAAGCAAGCCTGTGCAGAATCCTGTGACATAGAATGAAGACCAGTATTTAGGAACCAGAAACTTCAGGATTTTTTCTTCACGTTAATCAAATGTATACATTACCTCAAAAATATTTACTTTTCCCTGGCTTCTAACTGTGGAGCCTAGGTGAAGGTGAAGTCATCCTCCTTCTGGCCAGATCTTAGTTGAGTAGCCCAACTCTCATAATAAGATGTCCTGCAATGTCTTCTCATAAGATTTGGGCTACTCAGCATTTCCCGCAATCCTGTTGGCAGGAGGTTGACATCAGTCCCTGCACTACGGAAACTCGTTAAAAGTGAATATGTTATACATTTTTCCCTCCACATGTTCTTTTTTGCACTTTTAGTGCATACTCAGAAGACATACTCAGCTTATCCCCGATCAGTCCCCACAGCCTCTTCTCCCCCCAAGGACCCGTGACATCATCACGATTATGCATGTCTATGCAGTTGCATTACACATTAAGGATGCTGAGGGACACACAACAGTCGAGCAGAGGGAGAGAGAGGTAAATGCTGACTGCCGCAGGTAAGCATATCTTCTGTATTCCGACACCCTAGAAAACAATTAGCAGGTAATTCTTGCTGGGGGTGTGGGGGGAGGATAGGGGTGTCAGTAATTAGCCCCACTGTAAGGGTTAACTTTGTTAATTCCTGGAGTTCTCTTTAAAAAGTATTAGAAAGAAAAGTCAGGCCCTTTTTAAATCCGTTTTCCTGACTACGGCATGTCAACATACAATGGAGTGTGGAAATGTAAAAAAAAAAACAACTACTGGTCCAAAGACTAAAGTGGGGGCTTAATCTACTTGTCCCTAATGACAATCTACTTGTGATACAAAAAATAATCTTAACCAAAACTGTATTTAACCGTGCTAAGAAGCGCTTCTCATTGGTCAGCGTTGACCAATGAGTGCTCGCAATTTGTGAACGAAATTTTAAATCCATGGCGCAGGGCTACACTGGATAGTTGTACGGGGTACAGATAGTACACTCATACTGGCGGAGGGGAAGCACTGCTCACTGAAAGGCAAGTATAGGGGGAGAGGGGGCCAGTATTAAGTGGGTAATTCCTTTTTCCCAAATTATTTGGGAAAGTAAGCTTGCGCTTTAAAGCAAATTGTGCATGTTAGAGTGCACTGCTGCCTGACTATCACAATGTGGCACACAGTAGAATGTGTCAGCACTCAGTGCACACACTACCCTACGCGTACACTTATTCGCATGCATATGGCGGGTTAGGTTTATTTTTTTATTCATTTACATTTTTTTTATTTTAGTTGTTTTACTTTTATTTTTATTGCTATCACATAGGGGCTAACAATTTCCTGCGTGATAGTGTTAGGAGGTGACAGGTACTCTTTATGGAACCTGTCACTTCCATTACAGGAGTTCCAGCATGATCTCCTGGGACAGCTGAGACTGGAAGGCTGTGAGTACAGCTCTCCTGTCTCAGTGTTCACAACAAACGTTCTCTGATCTGCTCCCTGCTCTCCATCCTGAACTAATTTGTCATGGTCCCGGGTCCCCCAGAAGAGCGGGGGAGTCCAAAAACCATTGCAGGAATGGAAATGCCAACGGGAATGGGGACAATGATGATGAACTATGGACAGACAAGCAGGCTGTTACAGGTCACATAGGTGGCTGTAAAGCCGCCCAAGATAACTTGTACAAAATGGCTTCCCTGCTGTTCATTTAGTCCTGCTTGCCTGAAGCAGGACTAAATGTAGAAAAAAATAACGGCCTGTCTTCTGGAACTGCATGTCCCGGGCATTGGGCGATAGGAATTCCACACCCCTGATACAAATGTGTAGACTCCACCCCTCCTCTACCCTATAGGACCAATTATCCATAAATTTAGAGGCCTACCCAGATAGAGTGTTCCTTTTTTAGCCTCTTCAAAGATGTCTATGGTCAGATGCCTTTTTAATCCATTATGGTGTTTTCACATTTGCATATATTTTTCACATATATGTCCTGAGCTAATATTGGAGATACATACTACATGTGCTAGCAAACTGTTTTATACAACAACACATCAAAATTACTCTACAATAAGGGAAAACATAATATGGCAGATGTTTCTGCTGCCTTATATTTCTGTAAAACCTTGTACAAACCTTTCCTTTTCTTCATAAGTTATGTAAATAGCATTTTCCATATGCAAACACAGTACTTGAATTATTCACAATTATGGTAGAAAAGTATGGCGTGCGTATAATGAATGTACTGCCTACCCTGGATGTGTGCTTGTGGCCTACTAATGGCATTTTGAGCATCCTTTCATCATATCTTGCCTTTTAAAATTAAAGTAAAATAGCAAAAAGAAAAAAAATCTGTTATTAATTGTGACTAGGGCTCCCCCGGGAAAATAATTATTGGCACATAAAAAATTCTGTCTAATATAATTACTACATTATGTAAATAACTCGATCAGTAGCACTGTAATAATGTCGGATATGGAGAGTTTATTTAGTGCTTTTATTGTGAGAATCTTCTTGTGGTATTTGATATTCTCTAATATACAACCATACTTGATTACTAAAGCATAATGTTCATCTATGCTTATCGCACCCAGGGGACCACTAAACATATTAATTTATCACTTGCATCCTTTCTTGTTGCTACAGTCCTTTATGCAGGTAAAACAGAATTGGATACATATCAGGAATCTCGCAGGCAACTGATTCCCCTTTGTCTGAACTTTTTTGTTGTCAGACACAGTGCTATTGTTTTGGTATCTCTTTTTTGCAGCTACCATTTCAATATGTCCCTTTGTCATCTCAGAAAACCATTTGTGGGCCTGTTAAAGAAGTAAATTCAATATCGCCATTTGCTTTCCGAGGTCTAGAAAAGGAAAAGACCCTCTACAGGTCAACCTATAGCATTTTAAATGCCTTTTGATTTATCTGTCACCTGATAGACCAGTAATGAATATTTTCATGGAAGGTGCCCTTTAATTACTTTCCCATTTGACTTGCATTATTAGACCCTATCTAGGTAATTAATCTTACCAAGTATCCAATTTCGGCCTTTATTGCAAGCAAGCCTTCTGAATTTTGTTTGCTTGAGTGGCTCTGTTTTACCACACAGGCCAGGGAACCGATGTTGGCTACTCAAATTGCAATTTAAAAGGGAGCCAAGAAATAGCAGGGACGTGCATGAAAGGCCCAGTGTTGTACAAAGTCGTACTAAACTCTAACTACCTGCTAATTTCATAATTTAAGATAAACAGATTAGCTCATAGGTGGAGGGAATCGTGGTAGTCGGGGGTTCTAATGAGTAAATAAATGTATAGCTTTTGCAGTAGCACCAGTTGAAAATGGGAGTTCAGGTCAGGTTAAACCAATGGGCATTCCACTAGGGGTTTATACTGAAAGATTTTTACTTGACATTTTTAAAAGGTATACCAAGAGGCACACAGCCATAAATAGATCATCATTAAATGCTTCTGATCTGTGAACTTCAGCAACAAGGTGCTTTGGGAGGAGAAACATAACTTACATAGTAATGCATGGCAGGAAGGCTAGCAATAAATAGAGCCATATGTTGTTCTTTTGTGGAATGTTTGTTTGGAAACATGTTTTCCATTCTTTTTAGGACTTTGTTTTATTTCCAGGAAGCCATTTTTTATTTTGCCTGCATAAAAAAAAAAAGGTTTAGCCTTTTTTTTTTTCCGTTAACTAAAGCGTAGGCACTTAGATTTATGCTTATGGGAACATGAGAAGTAGAAAACAGTTCCATCTTACAAATTGAGCAGAACTTAGCTTTCACTTGTCAAATGATGGGCACTGCACTTAAACCAAGTCTGAAGCTAGACAAACTAACTGAAAACTAAGACTCGCTCAGCCTACCTAATTACAGGGATATCACATGATGACTTAATATTGCATAGTCTAGTCATACTGAAAGAATGCCTGATATAAGGGCGGGTAAAAAGAAAAAGTACAAAAATTGTTGATTGTCTTGCAATCAAATGTGAGTCTGTTAAGCTTAAAATTGCACGAAAATCTTTTTTTTTAATCAGAAATGTTTATGCATGGTCTTAGAGAAAACCATAGCACACATGCAAAGGAATAATATGAATATGCCAATGTTCCCCATGTCTTATGTTACTTTTGGCCTACTACAAACATCTGCAGCCATCTTACACAGTAACCAGGCAACTATATATATATATATATATTCTGTGCAAGTTCTATGGTGGGCTGTGTGGGCTCAGGTGGCTGTACAGGATCTATGGTGGGCTGTGCAAGTTCTATGGTGGGCTGTGCAGGTTCTATGGTGGGCTATGCGGACTCACAGGTGGATGTCCAGGTTCTATGCTGGGCTGTGCGGGCTCTATGCTGGGCTGTGTGTGTTCTATGCTGGGGTGTGCAGGCTCTATACTGGGTTGTGCAGGCTCTATGCTGGGCTGTGGGGTCTCACCAGGGGTCCCAGTCAGTCTCGGCAGGTGTGGGCAGCATGGAGGAGGAAGATATTTTCGTCTGGCGTGGTAAACAAGTGCCACAATTGGCAGGACGGCTGCCGGGACCTAGCTGGGGACCTCAGCAGCCTTCCTGTGAAGCCCGACACCTGTTTACAGTGCCGGCTTTGTTTTAAAAATGTCAAGTGCCAATATCGGCACTCAGTATCAGTAAATTTTAACGAGTACTCGTGAAAATGCCCAGTATCGGTATTGGTGTATCCCTAATATAAATATATATATATACACATATATATATTAAGCATCATGTCAAGCAGACTCCTCAGGAAGCTGTTTTTCTGCTTATTTTTCTGCTTATTTTTCTGCTTATCCTCAGCAGAGTATTCGATATTTGCTTGAAGGTGCCTGGAGTAGGAATTGTGACACCATTTTCCCCTTAGACCCTATGGAGGGTGATTCTGTTCTATTTACTATTCATAGCCCAATTTTGTGCATCAACCTGCATATACCTCCAGTGCAGCTTGTCTTCAATTACTTCTTTTGCAGTTGACTTAATCACATAATTTATATCTAGTTCTGTGTAGCACTTATTAATTAGTTGACTTAGCCTCATTCAGACTATTGCCCACCTTCCCAACCTTATTTGGGTATAAGTGGTATCTTGGAGTCCCCTATATATAATATATATATATATACCGTATTTTGCGGTCCATAAAACGCACCGGACCATAGGACGCAGGGAGGTCCGGCGCGCCTTATGGAGCACTCGACAGACTGTAGCTTCTGTCACAGCTTCTATGACAGAAGCTGTGACAGAAGCTGCAGTTAGTGACCGCTGAGACAGGTGGCGCTGTGATTACAGCGCCACGGTCTCAGTGATCACACAGAGCAGACGAAGAACGTCCGTTCTTCGTCTACTCTATGGTAATCTCGATCGTCGCCGCAGCTCGGTTTTAATACGAGTGATCTCATTAGATCACTCGTATTAAACGAGCAGTGGCTCCTACTACTCGCCCGGCGCCCGAAACTGCATGTCT
>NW_017306638.1:1248490-1248799 GCF_000935625.1 Nanorana parkeri | reverse complement strand
CACTCGACAGACTGTAGCTTCTGTCACAGCTTCTATGACAGAAGCTGTGACAGAAGCTGCAGTTAGTGACCGCTGAGACAGGTGGCGCTGTGATTACAGCGCCACGGTCTCAGTGATCACACAGAGCAGACGAAGAACGTCCGTTCTTCGTCTACTCTATGGTAATCTCGATCGTCGCCGCAGCTCGGTTTTAATACGAGTGATCTCATTAGATCACTCGTATTAAACGAGCAGTGGCTCCTACTACTCGCCCGGCGCCCGAAACTGCATGTCTCGGGCGTCGGGATTCGCTCCATAAGACGCAGGCAC
>NW_017306638.1:1247313-1248386 GCF_000935625.1 Nanorana parkeri | reverse complement strand
TTCCTGGCCGGCCGTTGGGCTCCACTGTCAAGCCATGGAGCGTCTCGAGAGACGCTCAATCGCTTGTATTAGCAGCTGTCACTGCCGTTGCCGGTCCCCAGATCCACTGTACCCGATGCGGCCAGGACCGGCACGGCTCTGTGACAGGAGATCAAAGGGAGTTCAGTACACAAACTCCCTTTGATCTCCTCTCAGTCCCCGTATGCAGGAAGTGACGTATATTACATCACTTCCTGCATTCAGTGTCACTCTCCAGCTAGAGAAGCTGATGAAGCCGATCTCTGCTTCATCAGCTTCTCTGGAGGTCCCTAGGTGACATTAGGGGTCTTGGAGACCCCTGATGTCTCCATAAAGAGGACCTGTCATGTAAATTGGCTATCCCATAGGGGGCTTCTTAGCCCCCCATGTAATAGCAATAAAGTTGTGTAAAAAAAAAAGTAATACAAAAATGAAAGATTCATAAAAAAAGAAAAGAAGCTTAACATGTATTTTAAACAAAAAATTTTTTAAGTCCCCACCCCCCACATATACATGCATATATGCGTCAGGTGCACCTACGTGCCGCACATGTTGCATATCGCCGCAAACGTCGGAGCGAGAGCAATCATTTTAGAGCCATTAAGGCAGGGTTCACACCTGGGCGTTTTACAGCGCTGATCGACGCGCTGAAAAACGCCCAGCAAGTGAAATCCAATTATTTCCTATGGGCATGGTTCTCACCTGGGCGTATTTCAGCGTGTCGGAACGTGCTGAAAACGCCCTATGCCCAAAGAAGTGCAGGAGCTTCTTTGGGGCGCATTTCTGCGCGTATCCATTAGGATACAGCCGGATAGCCCTCGTAAACGCGCGTTTGACGCGCGTTTTGTGGGCTGCAAATCGCTGTTAAAACATGCACCCCAAAACGCACTTCATACACGCATATTTCAAACGCCTAGGTGGGAACCCAGTGCTTTTCACTCACCTCATAGTTCTAGCCGACCTGTGACAATGAGACTGTCACAGGTCGGCTCAGTAGATCGGGAAGTGAGCTAACACATACCGGTGTTCGCTCACTTCTCGATCCTGTCACGGCA
>NW_017306638.1:1210618-1247172 GCF_000935625.1 Nanorana parkeri | reverse complement strand
AAAATTAAAAAACACTCAGCCACTTCCCCCCAGCCCCCTCACCTGTTCACATCTTTACACGGAGGAGGCTGTGAGCAGGATCGATCCCTGGTTTATCTGTGAGTGATTAGTGAGGTCTGCAGCAGATCTCACTAATCACACCCAGATAACCTGGCATTGATCCTGCTCACAGACATTTTTTCCTTCGGCCGGAGCTCAGAACTGTCAGAGCTTCGGCGGAAGGAAGCCAGAGCTGATAGGAGCTGCTCTGCGGTCTGCATCCGACACAGATGCAGACCGTGGAGCTTCTCCCGCAAGTCAGGTATGTCAACTGGCTGCTGGCCACATAGTACCAACTCGCGGGCCGGAGTTGGGCCACGAGCAAGTTGCTAGAGGGCCAGACCATTATAACTAGGGAAACAGGTAGTTTACCACGACCGCAGAAGTGATTTTTTTCTGAAGATATGGGTAAAAAACGCAATTTAACAGCCTTTGAATGTGGGATGATTGTTGGCGCTCGGAGCCATGGAGCGAGTATCAGCAAAACAGCAGAATCTGTTAAATGTTCAAGAGCATCTGTTGTTAAAGTGTTTAAAGACTGGTCTGTCAGCCAAAAATCTGGGTCTGAACGTGCGAATTGTGGCCGTCAGCGACTAATCAATGTTAGGGCAGAATGGAGAGTGGCAAGACTGGTACAAGACAACAGAAGGGCAACAGTGCATCAAATTACTGCAGATCTTAATCCGGGATCATCTCAAATGATCTCTGAACACACTGTTCACCATACACTGCATTGTATGGCTATGGAAGCCGAAGGCCTGTTCGAACACCTTTGCTATATGTATGTATGGAAGACATACCGTATGTCTTTATGGTGGAATGCTCCTTTGATGCGATCCATTATACAGTGGTTTCAATCCAGCACAGCTTTTGCAATTGTAGCTTTAGGTCAGTTTATTCTTGTGAAGTTTTACATTGCATCTTTCTCTCAGTACCCCATTACAGTATTTGCAACCATTTTGTCTGTTTCCTTTTTTTTTTATTGACCTGCAGTATCCTGGCAATGGCACAACTTTCTCTGTGTGGGTTTGCAAGGACAAACTGAAGCTTTTAGCCTGTTGAAGCACTTCTGATCATGCATGCTAATGCTGCAGCATCACGTCCAGTGTGCCACTGCATGTCCTTAGCCATGTGGCTATCCTTGGTGACATCCACTGGAATGTGACTTTTATTAAAGATAGTGTACTAGGAGGCTACAACCCCTGCCATTCCATGCTATTTTCAGGTACTCAATTGTCTCCTTACACTTGTATGCTGGCTCAGAATATTTGTCTCCATGCACATGGCTTTAAAAGGTATATGGCTATGTTGTTGATTCTTCTGTATAGGAAATAAGATATGAGACGTCCAGACTTAAATAATTAATAATATAGCTATTTGGAGAGGAAGTAAACCTAAAAGACCAGAAGGGTGGTGTTTCTGTTCTCCCTCAAGCATAATTAGTTACTTTGTAAGTTATAAACAGTCTGCTGGCTAAGTATGTTTCCTATTGTTTCAGTTCTTTATCACTACAAGTATATTCATGGATTTTAAATGCAAAATATGTGAAAGAAAAAAAACTAATAGAGCAGCATTTAAATCTTGTTTGCTGCCATTAAATTGTACACAAGTGGTCCCCAAAATGCCGCCCAAGGGTCGGATATGTCAGTTTGCTTACCTTTAAATGGCCCTTGGGGCACTATTCCTCGCACTCACACCAATAAGGGGGCACTATTTCTGCTGACACCAATGCTTAGGCACTATTCTTCCCACTGACAACAATGATGGGGCAATATTTCACCTCCCACTACAGATACCAGGTAGTCTTTTACTCCCACTGTTTAACAACCCAAGGGAATTGTTTACACCCACTGATGCAGAGGCTATTTCTACTCACACTGGTGACAGTCCGATCTCCATAATGTCTGAAGAAACAGTAAACTGGTCCTCTGTTTTGAAAGTTTGAGGACTCCTGCTGTCTTATTCTGATTGTCATCTGTATATGAATGATGACACTAAACTGATGAGCGGTAAAAACGTTTAAAGCGTCGCCTATGGCCAATTTTGGCTGCGGTCGTTTTCGCCGATTTCGCGGGCGTGCGCAATTTTAAAGGTTGACCTGTTTAGTGTCTATTTACCCGACGTGACCCCGTCTTTTATATTGTACCAAAAAATTGGGGTAAAAATAAATGTTTAATAAAATTTTATAGGGAAACATGTTTTTTTTCAAAATTTATGGTACTTTTTTTGTTATATAGTAAAAAATAAAAACCCCATTGGTGAATAAAAGCCACCAAAAGAAAGCTCTATCTGTCCCCAAAAAATGGTATGAAAATCGTTTCAGTAAAGCGCTGCATGACGGAATAAACATCAGTCAAAGTACCGCAGCGCTGAATACTGAAAAATGGCCTGGCCAGGAAGGGGGTGAAACACTATGGCCTTTAAGTGGTTAACTAATGTGGAGTGAGCTTACAGGGGAATCATGTTGTCAATTTTATCAATTCTACTTACCTTTTAATCAAATAAAATATTTTTTCTAAAAAAAGTCTTGGTTTGTAAGTTGTCAGTCGGCTGCCCAAAAAACCCCCAACTTTCCTGACTTTTTGAGGACTCCTGCTGGCTGATGTAGACCTTAGCTGGCAGGTATATCAAACATAAATCTGAAAACTAAGCCTGGGCTATGGTCCCCATGTACTCATGTGTAGGGCAGTACTCATTTTTCACCCTTTCATTCTTTCCCTGATTATCAGACATGAGCTAATATAGGTATTAAAACACTCACTGAGTTCTCCCCCAGAAATTGCACTTAGTTTAAAATTCAGTAGAAAGAGCATTGGTGCATCTGGAATCCTGGGGATCACAGTTAAGATGCATTTCTAATTATCTCAGCAAGGCATAGACTGATAAAGTGTAATTTACCCTATTAGGCATAAGAAGATAGACCCTGTGATAGTGTGGCACAATTACATATATGCATTCTGCGCAGTTATGTTGGTTTAAAGGAGAACTATGGGGTCAGTGTTTTTCCCATAGTTCTCCTTGGGGTAACAGGAGGACACAAACTAGCGTCCTCCCGTTACCCTAAGCTCAGTATATCGCGAGCTGTAGCTGAGACGCCGGAGCGGATCCCGACATCGATGTCGAGATCCGCCCTGCTGCGTGAGTGACAGCTGGCTCTGCCTATCTAAAGGCAGAGCCAGCTGTACCCGCCCCCTCCCCCGTCCGTTCCGCCAGTCAGCGCTGGCGGATCGGAGGGGGGAATCCAGCCCCTCCCCTGTCACGGCAGAGAGCCGTGACAGGATCGAGAGGTGAGCGAACGCCGGTATCTGTTCACTCACCTCCTGATCTACTGAGCCGACCTGTGACAGTCCCACTGTCACAGGTCGGCTAGAACTATGAGGTGAGTGGAAATCACTCATCTCATTGTTCTCCTTTAAAGCTTTTGGTAATTCTAAGCATGCTTAATGCAGAAAAATGGAGACCAGACACTTTAATTTGGTTGTAAACAATACACAGTTCAATTCAATAGTAGTTCATATTCTTGAGGTCCAGTTGCCGCTGTAGCAGATGAGTGCTTGGATAATTTTTTTATCCCTTTTTATTTTAAACAGTTGCTTTTCTTGTATGTAAGTCTTGCGTAACCTTGCACAGATTTTGATTTTATGGATTAACCACCTTTTTTGGCATATTAATTGTAAAATTAACTTCTTTAACTTCATAATTTTGAACTTCTCTTAAATTTGCAAACAGAGTAAGCATGTTGTCTATCTCTGCAGAAACTGTTTGACTACTAGAGGAAGCACGATGTGTGCATGTGAAAAGCTTTCCTGACTAGAAGCGCCAGGAGTGTTGGCCTCAGAGGAGCCCATAATTTATGAGCAGAAGCAATCCATATGTGTGCGTTTTCCAATGTCTGGATCAGACAAATAATTTACGTGCATTATTAGCCAGCATGTTGACAACATTTTGATGATAAGGACATTTCCTTTTTTCCTTTGTCTTCCTCTGTCCGTTACAGAGCATTGAAATTCAGATTTGTGCGCTAAATTGAATATGTAGCAGGGCACCTGCCTACAGATGTTTTAACTCTATAGACACAACTTTTCAGTAAACCTCAACAATCGTATGGATAGGTTGCTGGGAATCAATTCAAAAATTGTGTTTTTTGTGGCTTGATGGCCCTCAATAAATATCAACAACACCAAATTGATACGTTCTTACTATGTCTCAATAGCAGTTTGTGGATTCCATTCACACCTATAAATGCCTTTGTGGTGCATTACTGCACACACATTAACATGTGGTATTTGCCACATTAACAAGCTTTGTGTTAAAGGAGAACTATGAGATGAGTGATTTCCACTCACCTCATAGTTCTAGCCGACCTGTGACAATGAGACTGTCACAGGTCGGCTCAGTAGATAGGGAGGTGAGCGAACACATACCGGGTTCGCTCACCTCTCGATCCTGTCACAGCTCTCTGCCGTGACAGGGGGAGGGGCTGCATTCCCCGTCCGTTCTGCCAGTAATCGAACTTAATAATCGGCTAATCGATTTTGAAAATAATCGTTAGCTGCAGCTCTAATGCATATATAATTTAGCTCTCTGCCGTGACAGGGGGAGGGGCTGCATTCCCCGCTCCGATCTGCCAGTAATCGAACTTAATAATCGGCTAATCGATTAAGTGCAAAAAAATTAATATAAAAAATAAAAATAAAAGTCACATATAAAAAAGTAAACCTCCCCCCAAAAAAATGTTTACGCACATATAAACGTAAATATGCGTCCGGTGCACCAGCGCGCGAAAACGACAATTGCGGTGCACACGTTACATATCGCCGCGAACGTCGCAGTGAGAGCAGTAATTTTAGGGCCATCAATCACTGCTAACACTAAACTGAAGAGCAGTAAAAGCTTTTAAAGCGTCGCCTGTGGCCAATTTTGGGTATTATCATTTTTTGAGGTTTCGCGCGCACACGCAATTTTAAGACTTGACATGTTTGGTGTCTTTTTACCCGACGTGACCCCCGTCTTTTATATTTTACCAAAAAATTGGGTAATAATACATATTTTATCATTTAATATAGGGGAAACTGTTTTTTTTTTGTTTTTTTTTTAAATTTCGGTAATTTTTCCTTAATATAGTAAAAAAAAAACCCCGTAGTGGTGAATAAATACCACCAAAAGAAAGCTCTATCTGTCCCCAAAAAAGGGTATAAAATTAATTTCAGTACAGCGTTGCATGGCGGAATAAATGTCAGTCAAAGTACCGCAGCGCTGAATACTGAAAAATGGCCTGGATGGGAAGGGGGTTTAACACCGCGGATGTCAACTGGTTAAAACACCCACTGACACTTCTATAGTGCCAGTCAGAAGAGATATATTCTGGATGGCAGGTATTATTTAGAAGTGAGCCCTTTAAGAGGCAGTGCAGGGTTAAGGTTTATTGATGGCTGCTGCTACTACCATGTATTAGAAAACAATATTTTGTGAATTCAGGATATGCTTCCATTGTAAATTAGTGCCTTTGATCAGATCTATTTAGACCCATGTGAGAAAGGGTTAAGTTAAAAATTGTTGTGGTGGATGTTTAAGCACGCATTTACCCGGGGCTCTATTCATTTGAGCATCTAAAATGTATGATCTATCTGTGATCAATGATTACTATGATCTGTGTTTACCAATTCATTTTACCTCAGGCAAGCAATGTATTATCTGCTGATCAAGGTGATAAATGTTAACTTGTAGAGGAGCAATGTTTGCATTTGGTAAATTATATATGCACTAGAGCTGCAGCTAACGATTATTTTCAAAATCGATTAGCCGATTATTAAGTTCGATTAATCGGATAAACAATAAAATACATTTTTAAAAATGGCTCCACTGATGGGACTACTAGTTTGTATTGAGATTGCACTCCATCACATGAGCAAGCTTGGAGCGGTAGAAGTAAAAAAGAAAATTCGAGCGTGAGGTGGGGAGGAGGTGCGGTGCGCAGCGTGTGTGGAGCCGTGAACAGGGCCAACTGATCAGAAGCCGATTACTCGATTATTGAAAAAGTTGACAACTTTTTCAATAATCGATTATAATCGATTATGTCGATTAGTTGTTGCAGCCCTAATATGCACACTTTTCACTAGATGCATATAACAAAAACAAATTTGGTTTCTAAATTAAGAATGCTTAAAGATGGATTGGTTTTTAGCAAATAGAAGAAAGCTTCTAACATTAATTCTCAGCAATCCTCGGCACTGTAATAGACGGCGCCCCAGACCTCAATTCTATTGCATAAGAATGTGAACAGGTACTTCTAGCGGCACCCACATCCTATCTTAATAGCTGGTCCTGCCTGCACGTATCACATTATTACAATATCCCACATTCTTGGAGGATATTGAGTACTTAGCTTTCCAGGAGGCAGACCTATCTCCCAGATAAGTGCACTTTGCATTTTTTTATGCAACATCCATGTTAAAATGTTTGTTTAGTTATAAACACTGCCCTATTATTGGCTGTAAACAGCACTTGCAAATGTTTTAAACTTACATTTCGTTTTTAAATAATACAATCATGTAACATATATATATTGTTAAGCAAATTAAGTTATATGTAAATATAAAATGAATTATGCCCCATATGTATTGTTATCTGCTCTATCCATTGTCCTTTTTAAGTACTAAAATGTTTCTTACAATCCCAGTAAATAGTGATATATCTTAATGGATGATTATACTATGTACAGTACATCAGTGTGGTTTTAGTGCTTATAAACCTTACAAACCCTAAAATATTGCAGGACCAGCATTCCTGCATTGTACATTAGGTTATCTAGGGTCCATTTACATACTGGGAGTGTTGGAGAGCAGAGAACATGTAGTAGCCAGGGGAGCAAGAGAAAGGTAAGCATTGTGCTTATTTCAAGACCCCTAGAAAAAACAAGCATGTAAATCTTGCAGTACAGGAGGGATAGGGGCACTGCAAGGTGAAATGTTACAGATACTCAAGCAAGATCTGTCACCAGTGTTGATGAAAGGTGAGATCTTTTCAAGATTGCCTCAAACATCAGCTTGCCTCAAACTTGAACTTTTTCAGTGCAGGCATGGTATTATTATTATAAAGTTTTGTATTGAAAAAGGGAAGAATACTTAAAGTGACACTACACTCAGGAGTTTCATGTTAAAAATTAGAGATTTACCAAAATGGAGATTTTGGACCCAAACCAAAAATTAAACAGAAAATAATTTTTTTCCTCCCAAACTTTAAAAAAAAAATATTTTTAGATATGTATTTGTTTTACTTTACTGTCAGGGCACTAGGGAAATACTAGGGGTCTAAACAGACTCTTGATATTTTACTTTTATAATAGACAAAGTTTTTGAGGACATAGAGTCCTCAATCTCTTTTTCTGCAGCCCCTGTTATGAATGAACAGGAAGCCTCTATAATGAGTGCTCCTGTCCATTCATAAACTGTGGAGATAGTATGAGATACTATGTCCACAATCATCATTGAACAGGAAGTGATGTAGAACACTTCCTTAACATTCATAACTGGGGCACACTAGGCATACTATGTACCTCAGTTATTTACAAACACTCAGCATTCAGCTAATCGCTGAATGTTTGTAAACCGCTCTCCATCCTGACACAGGAGGCTGAGCGGGGCAGTGCGGGAGGAGAGCTAACCTCCTGGCTCACTGCTCCCCACTCTCCATCCTGACTCTCCGCCTGTCACAGGAGCCGAGCAGGGCAGTGCGGGAGGAGAGCTCGGCCTCTAGTGACAGCTGTTTCCACCCTGCACTGCATTCCCCCGCTCGGCATCCTGAGTGGTCTCCTCCCTGCTTGGCCTCCTGAAACCTTCTCTCCTCCCCGATGGGCACCAGTCTGTGTCCCCTCAGATCCCCGCTGCCTCTGCCGACACAAGCAGGGGAGAGCAGTAGGCATCGGAGGGGACACAGACTGGCGCCCAGTGGGGAGGAGGGAAGCAGTCAGGATGCACTGAATTTTTAGACACATTTTTGGCCGTTATGGTACTTTCGCAATTTTGCCCAAAGTACCATTTTCGGACAAAATTCCTGTGCATTCCTATTAAAAGTGAATTCAAGTACCTTAACTATTAACAAAAATTGTACTTATTTGTGCATCACTCAGCTGTAGATCCTCAAATCCTCTGTGAATTCATGTTGACACTGCCTGGAGGGTGGCTACTTTTGTTTCCCATGGACCCCATTTGTGTTGTGAAGTAGCCACAGCTCCAAGCTCGCTCCCATGATGGACTACAATCTAAGTGCAAATTAGTAAACTATACATAAGATTGTAGTCCATCACAGGAGTGAGCTTGGAGCGGTGGCTACTTTAGAAACACACACAGGGACCATGGAGAACAGAAGTTGCCGCCCTCCAGAAGGTAGGATAGTGTCAGCATGAATTCAGAAATGATTTGATGATCTAGAGCTGAGTGATACACAAAGACCCAAAGCTCAATATATCGCGGGTTATCACACGCTATACTGAGAGCGCCGCAGCTGGGACGGATCCCGACAATACTGTCGAGATTCACCCAGCTGCGTGAGTTACAACTGGCTCTGCCTATCTAGAGGCAGAGCCAGCGTTGCCTGCCCCCTCCCCATTCGTTCCTCCACTTTGCACTGGAGGATCGGAGGGAGGAATCCCTGCTGGGGGGGGGGGGGGGGGTGACTCACAGTCACCGCTCACTGCAGGGAGATGATCGGGAAGTGGGCAGATCGGCGGCATATTTCTGCTCACTTCCCGATTGATAGAGCTGACCTGTGACAGCTTCTTTGTCACAGGTTGGCTCTAACTATGAGGATGAGTGGAAATCACTCCTCATAGTTCTGCTTTAAGCACACATTTTGGGTTGTTATTGCTGTATTTTACAAGAAAATGTCTTTATATAAAAGTTATGAAACTGGCAATTATTATATATTGAACCACCTCCAGTTGCTGGAATAGGCAGTCACACTTTCTTTTCAGCACCCCATAAGCCCCAATTAATGAAACCCTCTAAAAATCGTTGCCATCTCCCATTGTGTAGAGCTCTGCCTGCCTTATTGGACTTACTGTTGGCACATCACAAGTATTTCTTTGGTGATTTTCAATTTTTTTCACATTTTAAGGTCCACATGAAACTCTATACATTTCCTTAAAGTTTAATCTGCTTATATGTTGCTTTCTCTGGTTCCCCCTTGCAGACATTCTAAAAAAAATTATTAAATAAATCTTTTCTGTTTTCATAACATACAGTACCTTATTTTAGACCCAGTGATGTTATCACTGGGTCTTTGTGCTTACACAGGCAGATACAATACAGGCAGATCAAGGCTGGTGAGAAGTGCCAGCAAGATGCTGTACCTGGCTTTCTGTAGTCCTCTCAAAAGACCTCAGGCCTGATGCAAGCAATGGTTCATGGAAGGAGTTCTGCAAATATCAAAACTATTGATAGGTGGGTGTCAGTCTGGAGAAGTAAATGTTCCTAGGACTGGATTTGTTGTAGACTGCCCTAGGTAATGATCACATGTGATGCTGATGTCTCCATTATTGAAAATACTGAAATCGAATTGAAATGAAAGGGGCAAGTCAGGACAGAAAGACTGGGGCTAGATGATGCTGCATGTCCTTCAGGAAAGGAGACTCAATCTGACTTGCTTGCAGTGTGCAGTAAAATCAGAGTAAGCAATTTCAGTATTGGAGAGGATCATGTAGCCACCGATCCAAGCTCACTCTCATGATTTGCTGAGTAACACACAGATAAAATACATTTTTGTTAATGGTTATGGAACTTGAATGCATTTTTAAGAATTAACTACTGAGTTCAGTGGCACTTTAAGTCTAGAGTTCAACTTTAAAGAGACTCTATGGTGCATTTTTAGTTAGTTCACATTTTGTGATATTGTTGTAGTGTTTACCTGATGATACTTTTTTAATGACACTTTCACGTTTGTATATGCTGGCTATCTACATATACATGTCCGCCTTTGAATTTTGAGTGGATTTACTACTCTATTAATTATACCATACCGATTATGCCATTGTTCGGGTCCATCCCTGCATATAGTAGATAAGTACAACAGGTAAGGAATTCCAAATGAATCCGGAAAAAATAAGAAAATCCTTTATTCATTAGTGTACAG
This sequence comes from Nanorana parkeri, assembly GCF_000935625.1. Taxonomy (NCBI): domain Eukaryota; kingdom Metazoa; phylum Chordata; class Amphibia; order Anura; family Dicroglossidae; genus Nanorana; species Nanorana parkeri. The sequence continues at coordinate 1,237,005 of NW_017306638.1, read as the reverse complement.
ATATAATGGAATTTGTCCCCTACAAGAGCAAATAAATTACTTTCCTTCATGACTTGACTGACACTGTTGTCTCTTAGTCTCTCAGTACTGGAGACAAGGACAGTACAACAGTGGAATGCATATGAAATCACCTATATATTTTGACATAAAATAGATAATGTATTTTCATGTACAGTTACATCATTATATATATTTGATTTGCATGTGGCTGCTGTAAAAGTTTAAAAAGCAAAACTTAAATCATAGTCTAAAGTGAGTGTCCTTTTAAGATTAACCTACTGTGCCTGTCATCAACAAATCAGCAGGTGTGCAGGAGTCCAGAAAAACCAGGGCGTCAGCATCAGGCAGCGAAGTCAGCCATGCCAGCAATCTGGAAATAAAAGCCCTACCCTGTGGGACGATACGCATGGTAAAAGTAAGAATCCCCAGCACTGATTGCAGCTCCCTCCCAGTAGCCGTACCAGACTGACCAAGGCCCCAGTGACCGCGGGCGGAGCAGAGGTAATACCTGAGGGCGCGGGCAGAGCTGCAGGTGCCCCCACAGCGGCCTCCTCCTTGGAACCGGAGACGTGCTGCTCCACAGACTCCATCCCAGCTTGCAGGTCCCGCACCGAAGAATTGAGCGAATTCAGGAGCGCATGGACCTGAGCCAGGGAGGTAGCCATGGACAGCAAAGACACCTGATCCGCGCTAGTGGTTGCCGCCCCAGTGGAAGTAGAAGACAACGAACGAAAAAGTTCCGCCTGTCGAGCCGTTGTCGGGAATGGGATCCCCCTGCGCCGGAGCACGGCCGTCAGTCGGGGAATAGTCCAGGTACGCGGGGAGGAAGCACTGCCATGTCCGGATCCCCTGGCCGAGGACGGCAGGATGGAGACATAGCCCACGATGTCCGAAGGCCGTGACATGACCGGATAGCTGAAACGAAAAATCGAAATGAGGCAGATGGAAAAAAGGGATAGCAACCACCACCACCGCCACCTGCGGAACGTTCAGGGACCAGACCACGAACAAAAATCAACGTACCGAACAGAAGTACAACTAATAGGACCGGAACAAAGTCCATCCGATGACCCCAATGAAGGTGTGATGGAGAGGTATCGTATGACGTATGAGCAGGGGGCTCGAGGAAAAGGAGGGCACTAACCAAACAACTACAACACTCCACTCAGAGCCCCCCCGACCCCAGGTCTGGGGAAAGACTATGTGAAGGCAGATGCGTCCCCAATCATATGTGTCAGCAAGCAACCAAACGGAAAACCAACACCTAGTGTATGTGAAGTAGCGTGGTGTAACGCACAACGTAGTGCATTCGTGCGTGCAGCGAAACGAACGGAACAAAAACGTAATCAGAGTTACACACACCTGACGGAATGAAGGAGCGAAAAATTCCCACGGGGAACTGAAGAGCTCCACCACTGACACAGAACCTGCGAGTAGATGGAAAACACGACAAAACCCCCCTGCAGCCGCCCACCTCGCACACCGCAGCAATGAACCACCGGTGCAACGACACCACCCGAAGTATACAACAGCCTACCTCTCCCCATACTTTTTTTTTTGTCAAATCCCCGACCCCCCTTAACAGTCAAACATATGGATTCACAACACACACGTGCACATGCAGAAGACACCTCCCTATCTAAAACGTACAGAAAACATACAGACTTAGACGTGGACACTTGATATGATAACATAAGAAACATTACTCCAAGCGTTACTAAAAATACTCCGGCTATAGACCTAGTGGTCATGACTAAATTTAATTAAGTCCCAAGAGACGGGTCTCATGAAACTTGCTTGGACAGACTGCACAAAACTTACAACTAGAGAAGACAAACAAACCTAGAAACTGGTATTGAGGAAAAGGGGCCCACAAACAATGAATAGGAACACACATGAGGTATCGAGTGCCTGAGTGAGGGCACTGGACCTTGGACAAGGCCTTGGAACCGTAGAGAGATGTACCTGGGAGTGAGCCAGGAAGCCACAACATGAGGCCTCGGGTGCCTGAGCGAGGGCACTACACCTTGCCCAAGGCCTGGGTACCTGGAAGCAAGACAGGGGAAACACAACATGAGGCATCGGGTGCTTGAATGAGGGCACTGGACCTCGGACAAGGCCGTGGAACTGTAGAGAGATGTACCTGGGAGTGAACCAGGGAAAGCCACAACATGAGGCCTCGGGTGCCTGAGCAAGGGCACTACACCTTGCCCAAGGCCTGGGTACCTGGAAGCAAGACAGGGGAAACACAACATGAGGCATCGGGTGTCTGAGTGAGGGCACTGGACCATGGACAAGGCCTTGGAACCGTAGAGAGATGTACCTGGGAGTGAGCCAGGGGAAGCCACAACATGAGGCCCTGGGTGCTCTGTACACTGAGAAAAGAAATGTAGCTTTAAACATTTCAACACAACTTATATCAAATATGCAAAATTTCAGCACAACGCAGGGCATCATACATGGCAGGATTGCATGGCATGCATGGCAGGATGGCCACAATGCATGGCATCATACATAGCAGGATAGACGCAATGCATGGCATCATACATGGCAGGATAGACACAATGCATGGCATATCGTAGTACTGGATGCCAATAACTTTTTTTTGTTTGTTTGTTTTTTTAAACACGTGCAGTTTGCCAAAAGTTTCAATGCAGCCTTATTAACTCAAGGTTTAGTGGCAACCAAAATACCATAGCATAACATTGCAAATCTTGGGCAGAATAATGTATACTTCTGGCTGATGAAGGATAAAAGGGGTCACCAATTAAAAAGCAAAACTCAAGTCATAATGTGATAAATATCATACAGGTCAAGCGATTATGAAACATATGTTCCACAATAGAAAAATATGGATAGACCTGTGAATGAGTGCATATTAAAGGAGAACTATGGGGTCAGTGTTTTTCCCCATAGTTCTCCTTGGGGTAACGGGAGGACACAAACTAGCGTCCTCCCGTTACCTTAAGCTCAGTAGCTCGCGGTATACTGAGACGCCGCACCTGGAGCGGATCCCGACGTAGATGACGGGATCCGCCCAGCTGCGTGAGTGACAGCTGGCTCTGCCTATCTAGAGGCAGAGCCAGCTGTACCCGCCCCCTCCCCCGTCCGTTCCGCCAGTCAGCGCTGGCAGATCGGAGCGGGGAGAGGGGAATCCAGCCCCTCCCCCTGTCACGGCAGAGAGCCGTGACAGGATCGAGAGGTGAGGGAACCCGGTATGTGTTCCCTCACCTCCCGATCTACAGAGCCGACCTGTGACAGTCTCATTGTCACAGGTCGGCTTAGAACTGAGGTGAGTGGAAATCACTCATGTCATAGTTCTCCTTTAAGTATGAGTGCATATTAAGGAAAGACTCTAAAGGTGCCCATACACCTCTCAATTACCTGGAGATTTTTGTCTGCGATTGCGTTTGTCAGAAAAATCCGCCAGTTGACGGGAAGTGAACAACCTCAATTACTGTACAACTGGCAGACTTTTTGTCTTTCAAGCAGGCTAGAAACTTTTCTCTAATTGGATGAAAAATTGACAGGTTAGTGGCATTGTTGAACAACAAAAATCTCAAGATGAAAACTGCACATGCTCAAATTAAAATCTATCCTTTCGATGAAAATCAGCCAGGTGGAGGTGCAGACGAGCGTTAATTGTGAACTACATTGGTTTGTGCCTGATAGGCTAGTTGTAAGAAAATTGAACGAGGGTGAGATGTCCGCACAAAAAAAGTAATACAATGGTTGTAAGGTGTATGGCCACCTTTACATGTATTGAACAATTGTCAGGTAAAACCTGTCAGCATAGATGTTTGAAGGGTTAACTGTCTTGCAGAACACAGGTGCCTGTAATCAGGCTTGAAAAGGTTAAACAGAGCGAGAGCAAGAAACCTGTTCCCTGAATTTGCTCTGAAACCTGTATTAAGGTGCCCATACACTGCTAGATTCTCGTACGAGAATCACGGGGAAATCCCGCGATCGTACGAGAATCGAGCAGTGTGAACGAAGACGTGCGACCGTTTCTACTGTACAGTCGCACGTCTTTTGTCTAAGGAGCATGCTAGAAAACCAGCCGAGAATCGTACGATTTTCGGCTGGTTTGAACGGTGCTCGGGAGACGAATGCCGAACGGGCCGGTGTGCGCACGCGCACACTGCCCGTTCAGCATTGCGGTCATCGGAAGCCCGCCCCTCAGGGGGGCGGGCTTGCGATGATCGAGAGTACGAGCTGCCTGTCCAAGATGGGCAGATTGTACGTTTTTTTAAATCACTTTACAACCATCGCTAAGGTCTTGCGATGGTTGTACAGTGTATGGCCACCTTAAGGATACCTGAACTGTAAAAAAGTCACCTTACCTGAAACTGATTACTTGCTGAAACCATGCCATCATTGGTTATTCCTATCTTTACTGTTACCTAAGATGGAAAGGAGCAAAGTGCAATGCGAATGAGTACCGATGAGATGGATTAAGCTGCAGCATGCTGAAAACAGACCCATGCAGCGTGACCTGACCCCTGACCGAGAAGTGGAATACCTCTTCCCCTCAGACACATAGAACACACAGACAAAGCGTATGGCAGCGAGCCCGCAACATAAAAGCGCAAGACAAACACAGACAGTACTCGCAGACCAACCAGAATCGAATCTCCCGCCACAAACGAGCCGCCGAGGGCGCCGAAAAGCGAAAACGCAGACGAGGAGGGGAGACGAGCTGCTGCGAGCAGGAGAGACTGGAAGCCAGAAACCCGGAAGGAAGCCTCAGATGACGCCCACGAGCCGACAGGTGAGAGTGGGAGACGGAGCAGTTTAAATGGGTGGGGCTCCTCCCACAAATCCGGCAAATTAATTAGCCTACCACTTGTCCATACTGTCCTACCAAGGCCATTATCTACATCCTTTGGGGAATCATAAAACTATCTTGTGGCTCTACAGTATGTAAGTCACAGCGTTGAGGTAAAAAAAATTAATTATAGAGGTGCATGCTTGCAGAGGATCCATAAGGCCTTCTTCTAGATGTGTTTTGTTCCACCTGAACAAGTAATCCCCTCTGAACTTTTTGTTTGGCTATATTGGACTTACCGCACCTCACTCTCGCTGCAAGGTGTCCTCACCTTTGGTCGCCTTTATTTAGAGCCGTTTTTGTACGGGGGGATTGCACACATGTTATAATCCACATTTTAGGCCTGAAAGTTACTTTAAACCCCCATAATGATATATTTTCTGAAAGCAGGGACCTTGTAGAAAACATTGGTGGCAGTTACAAATTTTTATGATAACTTAACTTTAAAATTAACTTACTGGAACTCTTTACTGAAATTTTGGATTTCCTAAAGAGTTGCACTATCATGCAACATAAAAATTTGTAATTGCCACCAAGATATTCTACAAGGTCCCTGCTACATGTACAGTAATCTCAGACAGACTTGATGATGTTGAGATCAGGGCTCTGTGGGGCCAACCCATCACTTCCAGGACTCCTTGTTCTTCTTTACGCTAAGGATGGTTGGCCCCCACAGAGCCCTGATCTCAACATCATGGAGTCTGTCTTGGATAACATGAAGAGACAGAAAGATTTGAGGCAGCCTATATCCACAGAAGATCTGTGGTTAGTTCTTCAAGATGTTTAGAACAATCTACCTGCCGAGTTCCTTCAAAAACTGTGTGCAAATGTACCGAGAAGAATTGACGCTGTTTTGAAGAAAAGGGTGGTCACACCAAATATTGATTTGATTTGGATTTATCTTCTGTTCATTTACTTCCATTTTGTTAATTGATAAAAATAAACTAACAAACACTTTTATTTCTGAAAGCATTCTTACTTTACAGCATTTTTTCCCACCTACTTAAAACGTTTGCACAGTGCTGTATACATATATCAACACATTGGCAGGCGCAGGTGTACAGCACACTGGCTATGTGGGTAGTTTTGTATGGCCTCCAGTAATGTTGTTTGTGTCCAACATGTCATTGCTTCATTAGCCTATCTGTGTCTGTAGATCTATGTAGGAGCCATGAGCCATGTGCACTAATGCCTAGCCAATTGTTCTCTCATTTGGCAAGTCTCAGCTTTAAACAGTTGCAGGAAATCTGTTCTCTTTGCCCTGTTGCTTTAGCGGTTTCTAACATTCAAGCTGATAACAATATCAGTTCTGTTCACTGCTTACACAGCTTTACCTAAGATGAATATCTGTATATCTGTATATGTGTTATTTGCTCTTAGTTCTTGCTGTAAGTAAAGTCAAATAAACTAAAGATGATAATTCTCACTATGAGCTCTGTTTTGCTGTATCAGCTACAACTTAATTGCAAACCAAATAGCCTTTAAAAAAAAAAAAAACTATTACATACATAAAATAATAAGCTCATAGATAGTACAGTAGATAAATAAAATATGCTTACAAAATGTTAAGTGAAGGTGAAAAATAAGGTTAAAATGGTAGGATTGAATACTCGGAAGTCAGAATGCAAAAAAACAGTGTTAAGGTGTTTTTAATGGCATTTAAAAGCACACAGAAAACAGATCAGCCCAATGTTAATAATCTTATCACTGCATGTTCATTTTTTGAGAGAAAAAAAACAATTTTATGTACAGTTTGTATTTATATAAATGGGATTCAGCTGTATTTGCTCATACATTTACAGTTTCTGCTTCCTGCTATGTAGTAACACACATTGGTTGTTTATGCTGCTTGGACATACAATGCAAGTCTATAAGGTAGAGATACTAAAGGAGTTAACATGGCACAACTGTATTCTCTTGAAACATCAATTCATATGTACAGAAAAGTCAGATTTTTAAAACTCCCCTGCACATGATTGTGCATTTCTTGTAAACACAGGTTACTCTCCCCTGTGTTATCAGTTGATTTGAAGACGTTCTCTGGTTATAACATAGTTTACAGATGTGTCCCCTGCACTCCTTTCAGCGTCTGCAACCAGTTATGAATGTGGTGCTCGTAGTGAAAAACACAGATGTCGCCGTGTGTGTTCAAACTTGAAAAGGTATAAGATCACCAGCACTCCAAAGATATAGGGGTCTATTCACTAAGCTGCAGTAGGCAGCCGAGTGAAAGACCGACCTGAAGTGAAGTGGGCCGAACGCTGTTCTGCTATTCACTTCAGACTATTACGGCTGATTTCAGACGTATATCGGCTGAAATCAGCCGTACATCGGATGGCTTCACGTGGCTAAGCCAAACCTCCGGCAGGCTACTCGCTGCTGTTCGGTCTATTCTTATAGATGCCGAACAGCAGTGAGTGAATAGCCGAATGCCGCTAAGCGGCATTCGGCTCGGCTGTTCTGCTCGGTCCCTCAGAGGGACCGAGTAGAACAAAAAAATAGTTTAAAAAGTCCAAAAAAATTAATAGAAAAGCATGGTGCAGAGCTAGCAATGACAGCTGGCTCCGCCCAATAGATTTGTATTGGCCGGCGGTTCTGCTGCCGTCAACAACAAAAAAGAAGAAAAAAAATCTCTCTCCCGCTCCCGGCCGCCCAGGAGAGAAACATTGATTTTTCTTTTTTTTTCTTTATTCTGACACTGAGCCGTGTCAGAATAGAAAAAAAAAATAATAATTTTTGCCCATAGGATTGCATTTCTAGATTCCTATTGGCTATTTCAATTTGCAATAGCCAATAGTAAACTAGCATTGCACCCGCCCTCTGCTGCAGTTCTCCATCAGGTCCATCAGCAGATGGCGGGTGCAATGCTAGTTTAGTATTGGCTATTGCAAATTGAAATAGCCAATAGGAATCTAGCAATGCATTCCTATGGGCAAAAATTATTTTATTTTTTTCTATTCTGACACGGCTCCGTGTCAGAATAAAGAAAAAGCTGTGTGTCTCTCCTTGGCGGCCGGGAGCGCCCGGGAGAGTTTGCTGTCTGGAGATCAGTGTCCCTGGTTAGCTGATAACCAGGGACGCTGATCTCTCTGCAAGTGGCCGGAGCCAGCCGTAAGATCACAGTCAGAAGCAGGCTGTCGGCCGGCTGCTCGGCCAGCTTCGGCTTTCAGCGCGGTTCAGCCGAGCCGAGGCATATGCCTTCGGCTCGACTGAGCCGCTCGGCTAAGTTTGGGAGCTGTACGAGCTATTGAGAATAGCCCGTACAGTAGCCCTTCGGTTCTACTGGGGCCGAAGGATCGGCCGAAGCTACGGCTAGATCCTTCGGCTGCTTCGTTAATAGACCCCATAGTTTCAAATCGTTGTGTTCATTTATTGATATATAGCGTCGCATATATCAGAATGCCAACATTTCGGGGGCCACGCAGGGACATATGTCGCCCTGATGAAGGGACCCTGTGTGGCCCCGAAACATTGGCATTCTGATATGTGTGACGCTATGGGGTTGATTTACTAACCTAAACACACACACACACCAGGTGTGTGTGATTTTCACACAGCAAAACGTATTTATCAACCAAAAAGTCTCTAAAAGCATATTTCCACTAATGCCATATATGGAAAAATCATGCACATGATGCATATATAATGCTGCTTCACAGTTTAGACAAAAATGGTTAGCTCATGCATTTACATTCCTGCATTCATCAACGCAAGCAACATAACATAGAGCTAATTTACACCACATTACCTTGCAATTCATTGCAGGGCTTTGAACAACACACCTGCTGGGTGTGTACACACTACAAAGGTGTTTCGATTCCTCCCATAGATCATGCTGGGAGGGGACACACTACAGAGGTGTATACACGTTCGTGGTGTGTTTAAAAGGTTAGTAAATCAACCCCAAAATATCAATAAATGAAATTATATCTTTGGAGTGCTGGTCATCTTATAACCTTTTCAAGCTGTAGTTATAACACACTTTCTGAGCATTGAGTGAGCATTGTCACCCCAGCACAGGAATTGTGTTACTGGTATGATCACCATGAGCTGTTTTACCCTTCTCTAAAATTAAACTGAAATCAATTTAGACAGGTTAAACTTGATGGGTATTTATCTTTTTTCAATCAAAATTCATTTTTGGCTTTGAAATGGTCGCTTACTGAATATGCAATATACTCTCCCTTTAAAGTATATTTTACATTGGCTAATTGTTCCCACTTTTAAATTGCTTGCAAATGAATCCATTTGTCTTTGCTAAATTCATGACCATGATTTGTACTTTAATGGCAGAATGTAATACACAAATGTGTGGAATTAGTGTTAATTTAATTTCCAAAGCTAAACTTGGTATCTTTTTTTATTATTATTACAGTCATGCTAATGTGAGTGACTTCGAAAATGATTTTAAAAACATACCAGCGGATTTTTCCATATACTTATTTCCATTGTCTAAGACAAATCTCTAAAATGCTAAATGTATCTATCTATCTTTCTATCTATCTATCTATCTATCTATCTATCTATCTATCTATCTATCTATCTATCTATCTATGTAACATGCATGTATGATCTGATCCTCATTTACTGTATGTTACAGTTCACCTTAGCCAAAAATGCTTATATTGGTTGAAAAGGAAGAAGGAAGGAGAACAGTACTTAGAGACAGTACCAGTAACATTTATCTTACAGAGGAAAAATAGCAAAGCAATTGGGACAGGTCTTTCTAACCTGCCCAATCGCTTGAAACCCCGGACAGCAGATGACTGGCTTTGTGTTGTATGTGTGCTCATAAGATATTCTTAGCAGTATTATGTCAGGGGAACAATAGTTTTTGTCTGATAGATCACACCTAGACAATAGACTTTTCCACATAATCTGCAGAGGGGTAGGGAGACGATAGAACTCTCCAGCAAGGTTGCATGTAACCCATAGATACACGCAGTCCTGCAAACCTTTCCAAATGTCAGAGAAAAACAGAATTACTATTAAGTGTGCATGGTCCCTCTTACTTTCTGGGATGGTTCACAGGATGTGCATGATATATAACATTACAACATTAAATTCTAATTAAAACACTGTGCATCGTTTGTCTAAAACATGTCTTAAAAAGGTTGCAGTGCTTTATTAAGGGGTAATTCAAGATAAAATGACCAAACAATAAATATTATTTATTTAATAAATAAATAAAATGTTGACCTTTGGCCTAGCTAGACAGCTCAAGCCAGTAAAACTCAAAAACCCAACCAAATGAAAATCTGTAACTTATTCATCAAACTTTATGCTGGATAATAATACCCTTTTAAAAGCCCACAACAAAACAATGTAAAAGATTGGGAGGGAGGAAGGGATGCTCACAGTTGATGACAAAACATTTTCTCATGTTGAAGCCTTTGGGTGAAGTGAACCACTTTAGGTGCATGCAGACAGAATAACCACCAGCTTAGCACGAGGAGACTTGAAGCTTATTAGCTGCTTATTTGCTATAAGTTGGCCAGTTACAGATGAGCAATGTTGTTGGGCAGATGAGTACCTTATAAGGTTAAAAGAGAACACAAACAATTAAACGGATCCCTGTACCATCCCACTGGGTCCCTCTCTATTTGATGCAGTCCCTTTCCATTACGCCATGCATTCTTCATAGCCCCAATTTTTAAATGATTCATTGGTCAACACTTAGGGGTTGATGTATGAAACTTCCATTTGCAATGCATAACTGCCACAGGATGGAGTAGAGGAGAATAGGATAAAATAATAAATACAAATTCTATGAATTTGTATTATATGGAATCCCAAAGACAACATGAACTTGCTTTATCTGAAATATGTAAATAATGTTTCAATTACACATACAACATACTCTCATTTGCATACCATTTCCTGTAACAAATAATGTATTATTTCCACAAATCGCATCCCTTCTTTTTTCAGAGTTGCCACTTTACTGTACTTGACAAATTCCATTCTGGGTAATCTCTATCAGAATTAGCATTTGAATAAAAATAACAAGATAAAGCTTAATGCGTATAATGGTTCTTATAAAAGGAGAGAAACAGCCAGTGTAAATCTTTTCTTGCTTTTTGTGTCCATTGGAAACACTTTTTTCCCCTCTACTAGTAGCTCAAATTTAGAATTAAAGCCGTCTTTGTGGCAAGCTTGCTTTAACATATTGAAGAATTTCTAAAATTAAGGCCTTTCTTAATGTAATCTCTTCAAGGAGGAAGGAGGGGAGACTTGCCAGGCTTTCATCCTGTTAAAGAATGACTGAAGGATTTACAAAGTAACTTTCAGCTGATTTCATTGATGAGGTCAGAAGAGATCACATCCTGAATTTATTGCAGATTAGGTTTGATTAATCCATGGCCCAGCATTGCACCAGCTGTGTGCTTTGCAGGTTTTTTGTTTTTTTAAAGTGGGATTAGTGTTGATTTAGTTTATTTCTTTCTTGAAGTTTGTTACTTATAAAGGGCATTCCTTTTGCAAGTCTGTGTTGGACTGCTGTGGATTCATGTACCGACCAGAGAATGTAGTGAATAGACTTAGTGGGTTAAGCTTACTGAGACATTGAGCTTTATGGGGGGTAAAAAAGTTTTAGCTAAACTAGCAACATGCAAAAAGAAGAAAACACAAACAGCTCACTCTCTTCGTGTAGTACCTTTTATTTGATAAATAGTAATAAAGAAAAGGGTGATACTCACAAAAAATCAATCTATGTATAGCATAAAAACCATGTATTCATCAAGGACCAATTGCCACAAAAGCGAGCGGACTTTATAGCATCACAGGAAGCAGTGGATATTACTAGGCGTCTTTTGTGTGATGAAATTGGTGATTTGGCTATACATCTCCCTGTAAGGTAAATATTTACCAATCATGAGCACATTTTCTTTTATTCAATTGAGCAATCAGCAGCCATCCTCCACTCCCATTAAGGGGGGGTACATACTATAAGGTTGCGAGAATGTATAATGATTGATATATATATATATAAATATATAGTTGTCAAATCATGGATCTGTCAGATATGTATTTGGTTCTGAAGAAGATGGTTTAGCCATTGCGTCAACCTAGTCATATCCACTGCTTCCTGTGATGCTATAAAGTCCGCTCGCTTTTGTGGCAATTGGTCCTTGATGAATACATGGTTTTTATGCTATACATAGATTGATTTTTTGTGAGTATCACTCTTTTCTTTCTTACTATTTATCAAATAAATGGTACTACACGAAGAGAGGGCACGGATTGTGTTTTCTTCTTTTTGCATGTCTTCTGAGGTATCTCAACCTGAGATTGAACAGCTGCTCCTTCAGTGTATTAATAGTAAACTTTTTCTCTGGTCCCTTGGGAAGTGAGAAACTTCTGCTAAGCGCTGACCATGTTGGACAATAGACTAGCAACATGACTAGATCTTTTCACTGTCAGACAGTACCTGTTTCAGTGAGATCTATTGGTACAGCCATTATTGGCTAAAACGTTTATAATTAGCACATATACTTATAGTATGCATAGGTAGGAGGGAATTAGACTGGGCTATTCATCAAACCTATCATAAAATCCATAAATTACACACCTTAATCCAAACCCCATTAAAGTAAATAGGGGGCGAATTTTAAAAAATCAATTCCAATCATTTTCAAAGCTAATAGGCATGACAAGGAATTGTCAAACAAAGAGCATGTGGAGCTTTACACTGCCATGGGCATATGTACCAATGAAAAAAAGCAAGGAGAAGGTCTCTCTTTTAAGTGACTTTAAATATAACATGGGGAAAAAGCCCAATTCTTTACTAATAAATGCTTGGGAGATGCATTTTTTCTGTATTTGATGTTTCAGATATGATTCTCAGAGACAGATCAAGCAACATCGTATTCTGGGGAAAAAGCTCAAACAAGGGGTGCTTTTCCTGGTGCAGACAAATTTATTTAAGATAAAAACAATAGTGGATAACAAACATACTCACAAAGGTCGAATAAATACATGGACCAAGGAGGGAGCCAGTGACCAAGGAAGGAGCCAGTGATCACTGGCTCCTTCCTTGGTCCATGTATTTACTTACAATGCTGTAATCATGTCGACCTTTGTGAGTATGTTTCTCATCCACTATTTTTTTATCTTAAATCAATTTGTCTGCACCAGGAAAGGCGCCCCTTGTTTGTGCTTTTTCCCCAGATTTTGCAGTCCCCCTGGCTGGTTTGGGGCAGCGTCTGCAGATTTTCTATTACATGCTTCTCTTTTAAAACAGACTTTGCACTTCATTGCATACTTTTTATCCTTCTGGATCAGTCCCATTTGGCACTTTTTTGTTCTCATCTGTAACATTGTATTCTGGTATCACATATTTTGCATGTGTAATTCATTTTTTTACTGTTACATTATTGTTGTGCTTAAATGCAGCAGCAGCAGCAGCAGCACCAAAATCTGTCTAATTTCAGCTTTAATAAATTACTTTTTGAGTTAGCTTTGGCTGTGTGTTTTATATTTTTTAATCTAGATTTAATAGGGCCCAATTTAAGGGTGGAAGTACAAGCCACAACAGATTTAAAAGCTATAGGAAAGTTTACTCTTCCCAAAAAAATTAATAAAGGTAAAGCCCTCAACTTCATACCAATTGGCCAGCGGCAAAACAGTTTCATAGTGCAGCTCTTGATCTTTTTTTGCAGTATCACACTGTATTGTCTTAAAAGTTTAAATGTAAAAACAGTCCACCAAAAAGTATTACTAGGCTGCAATTGAAGAGGGAGAGATGAGGCAGGTTTTATTGTGAAATAAAGGGTAAAGTATACTGTTTTGAAGACAAAAGCAAAAAACATTGCACAGACTCCATGCACACTGTCATCCTTTTTATTAGCCTGCAATTACAGAGGCAAAGACTGGCCATGTTTTGTAATTAAAAACTAGATTGTATTATTTCGGAGACAACATCTGGAAATGTAAAGAATCCACAGACAACTCTCAAACAGTGGAGTAGACCACATTTCAGGACACATAGCATGCAGCTTTTCAGACCTGAAATTCACAAAAAATATATTTATTACACAGAAAAAAGGAAGAAGTGCTGACTCCATACACAAGATTTAGTAGGTCCCATTTTTAACCAGAGAGACAGCCATCTAAACTAGAGTGCATTTCACACACAATATTGTAGGGAGTTTTCCTAAACTACGAATTCATGGTCAACCCTCCGAACCGGAAGCTCATACCTAAATATGAATATGGGTGTAAACAAATAGCTTGCAGAATCTTTAATGCAGAATAAGGATCCTCTCCCTCCCCCCCACTCCATCTCTCTACAAAACCCTTCATGAAGCAACCAGTTGAGGACTGATGGGGAATACTAAAGTGTGTCACTTGGGTGCAGCTCTGAGTTTGCTGATGCTGCTTAATTTTGAATTGTCCCTCATGTCACATTCCCCCCTCTCCTCCTACAATCACAGAATGCCTTGTACTCTTGAAAATATACAAAATATTTTATAAATGGGCATTAGTGGGGATGTGACTCGAGACACATCTTTCTCTCTCCTCAGTGCCCAAAAGTTCAGTGTTACATGCACACACACAGTGTCGTATGTAAATTATAACTTTAAGCATGTTTATTTTTTCTACCCCTAAACTCATAACCCCAGAATAGTGTATTCCTTTAACATTTATTCTCAGATGTTGAACAATTTAATGACACTAGTAAAAGATAAACGTGTGTATGCAATATCAGTTATTGTAAAATTAAATGAAATGTACAAACTCGATTTCTCTAATTAATGCACAATATCTGGTAATGATTTTGTGTATTATCGTTAAAACTAGAATCCCACAAAAAAATTGAATTACAGCATAGAAGTGTCTGTTTCAGTATTTTATATCATAGTATTTACTAAATTAAATACAAGACGTTCCGCATCTTCTATGTGGAATCTATTGCCTTTGCAGCATCCAGCTCCTAGTTTGTTTGAGTTGGACGGTACTATCTCAGAAAGAAAAACATAACTGTTTGGGTGGTCCATGTCAAATCTATTCTAGACAAAAAAGCAAATTGTATCATTATATAAACATGACATAATTCAATATTCTTTCTGTAATGGATGTCAGGTTTATTGAAGAGGAAAGACTACAATACAATGATTCCCTTGACTGATAATATAATTGTGGGTAGAGGCACAGAGAAGTCTGTGAAGTTTTTTGGGCACAGTGAACAAATTGGGACATCTTTGTTTTGTTCAGTGCAGATTTATAGAGAAAATTGTATGTATGGCCATCCTGATATTGCAGGAAAAATGTGATGAAAAATTGATTGAGAGTTCTGCATATTAGCATACAATAATTATTATGCAGATGTTGTTAATTGTCTCAAAGAGACAAGGAAGTCCTTGGAATTGCTGCCAAGGATCTGTTATAATTCAAAATAGGTTGTAAATAGAATCTTTGTAAGGGTCCCAAACTGTAAATTGATTATGAATATTAACATGTAAACAAAAAGTGAGTATTAATTACATTAGAAATGTTTGTTTTTACAGTTATATACATGTCCCATATCTGGTTGTACAGGTGAAACTCGAATAATTAGAATATCGTGCAAAGTTCATTAATTTCACTAATGCAACTTAAAAGGTGAAACTAATATATGAGATAGACTCATTACATGCAAAGCAAGATAATTCAAGCCGTGATTTGTCATAATTGTGATGATTATGGCTTACAGCTCATGAAAACCCCAAGAACCCCAAATCCACAACCTCAAAAAAGTAGATTACATGCAATCAATAAAACAAGGATTGTACATAGAACAATATCGGACCTCTGAAAAGTACAAGCATGCATATGTACTCAGTACTTGGTTTGGGCCCCTTTTGCAGAACTTACTGCAATTACTTTTGCACGATATTCTAATTATTCGAGTTTCACCTGTATAATGTGTTATTTTATCAGTGTGTGTTTTTTTTGGCAATCATTTCTATTTTCCTTCATGATTCGGTGTGGGCATTGAATGGCTAGGTCATTTAGATTTACACCAGATTTACACTAACTACTTGACCCAACATTGCTTGTAGCAGCGTGAGTGATAACCTGCAGTTCTGAGTGTGGGAAGTGCTTGTTGTTGCACAGATTTTCCATAGTTTTGGAAAATATCTGAGACCAGTTGCCATTAATTTCTTTCTCCATAGAAAGAGGAGCAATCCTTCACCATACAAGATCATATCCAAATGTCGACTTAATCAGAATGTAGAGATCCTGAAGAGGATGGACAGATTCGGATCTTCCCTCTTGAACAAATATTTACCTATCCATGGGCATCTTTAGGTTACAGAGATCAGATTAGGGTGAGTGAGGGATATGACTAAAACAGTGAAGTGCTCCAGCCACATCTCTGCTTCTCCTGTCAATTTGCCCATTCACAACATACCTTGTATTTTTCTGAAAAAATACAAGGCATTCTGTGATTGGAGTCGGAGAGATGATGTCACATCCCCTCTCCTCCAATCACAGAATTATTTTTATTCTTTTAGAAAAATACAAGGCACTTTGTGAATGGGCAGGTAGCCCGGAGCACTTCACTTCTTGAGCCACATTCATAATTCCCTATGGTGCCCAGAAGCTAAACCCACCCTCCTCACATACTGTAACATACAGCTTTTGATTGATAATTCACACACCCAGTGTGGTGTGAAAAGTATAATTTTTTCGCTCCAAGCACTCCGGTACTCTTTTAACCGCATCTGGCCATACAATTTTTGCAATTTTTTGTTTGTATTTAACATTTGTAAAAGACCCCCCAAACCATATATTTTCTGTAAGCGCAGGCCTGGTAGAATAAAAAGATAGTGCTACTAATTTTGTAGGTCCTGCGGTAATTGTGCAAATGTTTATCAAATCAATATTAAACTGATAAAAATACACAATTAAATTGATAAAAGCACACTAAAATCAGTATCAGTGCACAAAAAACAAACATCAGACTAAATCTAAAAGATAAAACTGTGCTGAGTAAATAAATAACAAATATTTGTGAATTTTACATTGCGCCTTTTTGTGAAACAGTAAAAAAAATGAAGTAATGCAAAAATCATTTGTGCACTATGTTGGTGTGTGTGTTGTGATAAAATGATACAGGCGTACATTTAATCACAACACAGCGTATCACAACGCACAGCAATGCGTCACAACGCTGTGCCATGCACTGCCAAAGTTAAATTAATGTTATTTTAAAAATAAAAAATCAAGCACTGTGATGTGTTCTAACAATGCACCACAGCGCATGTGCATGGCGTACACTACAATATGGTGCACACTGTTGCATGTGTATAGTATATGTGTGTGGGGGGGGGTTGTGTTTTATTTTTTGACATTTTTTTTATTATTTTGTATTTATTTTTTACTATTTTTCATTTTCTTTTTACTGTTAGGGGGCTTTGGGGAAACATCAGGGGTCTAAGCAGACCCCTGACATTTCTATTTTTAAATAGAAAAGGAAATTGAGGACACAGGGTCCTCAATCTCTTTTTCTGCAGCCTCAGCACTTTATGAATGGAAAGCACTCATTACAGAGGCTTCCTATTCATCACAAACTGGTTATAGTAAAATATTTACTACCATTCAGTTATGAATGGGTAGAAGCCTCCGAACTGAATGCTTCTCCCCATTCAGAAACTAAAGATTGAAAAGGAAATTATGTAAAGCACTTTCTGTTTATTCATAACTGGGGACACAGAGTACTATGTGTCTCCAGTTGTTTACAAACATTGGAGCGAGCAATCACTCCAGGGTTTGTTCTGCACACAGAGGATCGGTAAATATCACAGATATTTGCTCTGCCACACACAGAGCCGCTGTCATCCTGAAACTGACAGGATGACAGCGTCTCTGCTCTCTCCTCCCTGGTCGCCACTCGCCATCCTGACAAGCTGCTCCCTCCTCGGGGAGAGCAGCTGGGATCCCAGGAAAAGCATGGAGAGGGCAGGAGAAGGTGTCGGATGCTGGCAGCGGCAGCAGGGGACACACACACACGACCCAGGGCACCCGGCTTTTTCATTAATAGCTGTCAGCCGCATATGACAGCTATTATTTTACAGGAGACCATAAAGGGGATCCTTCTGATATAAGTTTATGGTCGCCAAAGCGACCATGGGCTTATAGCGGAAGGGTGAAAGCCACCGACGTAAGGCTTACTGAGCCTGGCCAGCTGGAAACAGTTGTGTTCTGCCGTATGCTTTAAGTCGATGGCAGCAAAAGGCTTAAGGCCGGTCACCAGGGGAGAAATACTCAATTTTTACTTCATACTTCATTTTTCATACTTCATTTTTTTTGTGGGAAAATCACAATGTATGGCCAATCAAGATATCTATAAACAGTCTGAGTAGCCATACAAGCCACATTTTTCTAAGATTCAATGGAGATTTGGTGCCTTTGCTCTTTTGGAATACCATAAGTAAACCAATAATAACACATTTTTTTGTATTGTATTCGACTTGTATGATTGGCTATGTTTGATCATTTACACTTTTAATCATAAACTATAACTGTTATTCCCTAAAAATAGTTACATGTATTGGTAGAAAAAAAAACAACCTCAGGCAGTGAATGATTTTCCAGCATGTTGCAAAGTAACCGTGATGCTATATATTCAGTTTCTTTCAGTCATAAGCATTTTTTTTTGCTTAGAATATTGTAATGGTGCATACTCCTGAAGTGTTCCTCAATTGAATGAAAATAAGCCCTCTGCATAGCTGTCATACTTATTTGCTGCTTCGGCATTGCTATATTGTAAAACATGAATTGAGGTGTCTTCATAGCTAAACCTTTGGGTCTGATTTACAAAACATTTTCCAGTGCAATAATTGTGTGAGCAGAACCAAACTGTATCCTTTGCAGCTTTCACATGCTGAATTAACTAACAGTTGTGGTGTGCTATGGAATGTATGATATAGCATCAGAATGGATAGTAAATAAGTTATGGTATGCCTTAAAATGTGTGTATCTGATGTTTTTGGATCTGTCTAACTTTTCTTCATGTTTTTAAATGTGAATACCATATAGGAAATTTTTTTTACAAATTAACAGTACTGGGAGGCGGTGGGGAAGATTTTTGTGCACAGACGTTTGTATACCAAACAGTGAACGAGATTGCATATGCTGGTGCATGGAATGGTAATTCCAATGAAAAATACACATGCATAATTTTTCCCTCCCACTGTAGATATACTATTTTCACAAAGGCACAAACAAAATGGGGCACAATCTAAAATACTTGATTCAATTTCAGGTAGAGAGGACCGAAGTCCTTGGTGTCTGGGGAATAAAGATGTGGTACACAGCATAGAAATGGGCACTGTAGTCAGATCACTGTCCCTAAAGATAGTTAACATTATAAAAATGTTTGTTGGGAATGAAAACAAACTAAGTTTGGGGTATGTTTTGTAATTATAGCTGTCATGTAAAAAGTAGTTATGCTTTAAATGTCTTTAAAGCTCATTTCCTTGTATCAGCTGCCAGAACTTTTTTTTTTTTAATGAAACATAAAAATATATGTATCAGGGCACGAAAGGGCAGTGCTATTGCAGATCATTAGAAGAAGAGGAAAGAACACATGAGAAGGCCTCTAGGAATAAAGATGTCTGATAGCCTTGGGTAAACTTGGCAAATCACAGTGCCTGTGGGCTTAAATCTCTCATACAGAAGTAGGTGACATCCGTTTATCTCTTGACAAATAGCCTACAAGGACAACATTAGCCAAAAACCAGCGTCTTCTCACCTTCCGCATCCAGATAACAGAATGAGAAAATAAATGTGCAGTATTTTGTGGTATCCATAAAATCAGACTAATCAATCTAGGTTTGAGAAGTATTTAGCTGCACTTTGTTAGCATTTACATTACTATAGAGTGTTTGCAAAGCATCAGATTTGTGCCACATGTGTCAAAACTCATTGAATGAGAAATACCGTCTACTACATTGGGAATCAGTTTTAACACTTTTATATGCAATGCGACATTAGATCAGATCTGACTTATACCAATGCTGACAGTTGCAGACAGGGTAGACAATGAGCTGACAACTGCATTTGTGTATATAAAAAAAAGAAAGAGTGAAATCAGGTAACAATTTTTAAACACCATTCTGTCGTTTAACTACATGAGCATTTGATACAGAGCTCTCCAAATGTGCTTTTAGCAACATTGATTGCATTAATCAGAATTGTTCTTAATTTGCCCGTCTTACTGTTTTGAGATTTCTCAGCTGTTCTATGTTTCAGCAAAGCACACAAATTAAAGGCAAATATTGTACACTGTGTTTATGTGCCATGGTAGAAACGACCACATTACCAATCTCTTAAGATATAAATATATAAAGCAAGTCAGCACATTTTGCCCTAACGTGTTCTGAGCAAGTATGGGGCCTGCCCATAGCTGATCTTTCTTTTTAAAAATACCAGTTCCCTGGCTGTCTTTCTGATCCAGATGTATTACTTTCTGAGGCACTGACCTGGAAGAAGAATGCAGATCAGGAGTTCTGATTTTACTTCAACTTTACTGAGCTGTTCTGGGTCAGTGACTTAGAAGGTATTGATGGAAGTAAAAGCAAGCAACTAACATTTTTAGGGAATCAATGGCAGCCCCAGTGTTTCTATCATTTCTGCGAGGATTCTGCGACCGAGCTCAGTGATGTGCGAACTTGGTACTCTGTTGACTGTGGTACGGATCAGGCAACGCCAGAATTCCCATTTACTGGACCATTTTTCTTTATTATTTTATTATAATTTTTTATAATTGTGAACAAGTGTCAGGCAGGGCACTGAACAAAGCTCTGGGGACAAAATTGAAGTGAAATAGTTTGATACATAAGTGTAATCATAGCAGATTATATTGTATTGTGTGTATTCTGTGTACATTGCAACTTTTCACTTTTGAATTTCCCGCCGGCTGTGACGCCCGAAAACGAAACTAAAAGTCAGATGCCGGCATCGGCCGGCCGCATAAAGCAGAGGACGCCGCGGGCTCGCAAGGACAAGGTAAGTGACACTTTTCTGTGCATTCCCGAGTCTGGCTCGGGGTTACCGCTCCTGGTATTGAAAATGAACCCCGAGCCAGACTCTGGAATACCGCCAGGGAGGTTAATAGGAGAAGGTGCAATGTGCAAAGTCCCATGACCCATAGTAATCAGAAAATAGTTAACATTGTTTTTACTGCTCTGATCTAATAGTTGATACAATTGGATTATTTGCTATTACATAGTGAAAACCATTGCTCTCTATTCTGCTTTTACAAAAAAGCTGAACTAGTCAGGTATCCATGGTCATGGATTTTGAGATGGTAAATAAACCCTGTTGACTTAAAGTGTGTCCAAACCTAAACTCTTCTACCAAATATGTTGTTGCACATGTTCATGTAATATTAAAGAGTTTAATCCTTATTTTATATTTCCTGCTTTTGACTAAATCACACTTGATGATCTTACCAGCAAGGTTTATCCACAAAACTTCCTTTCCTGCAATGCTTATTCAGTTCAGCTGCAATGTTTTCACCTTTTCCTATGAGCTTGTGAGTGGAACATCAAGATGCCAGGGTGACTAGTTCCACTGTCGTCGCTGCACTGAAACTGTGACATTCATCCACCACTGAGTTTGCAGGATGTGCATAGTGCAGAGAGAGAAAACATGATCAAAGGGGAAAAATTAATTTTTAAACAAAAAATAATGCTATCTTGATTTACCTTCAGTGTCCCACAAAACTAACAGTGTTATTCCCAAAAGGGTGACGTGTTTAGAGAAGGCAGGAGAAGGGAACGATCTAGGACAAAATAGCTGAACTGGAAAGTGAGCTGAATTGTAGAATTTTTTCAAATTAGTTATTTTGGCCTAGATTGTTCACTTCTCCTGCCTTCTCCAAACTCTTCACCCTTTTGTGAATAACCCTGTAAGCATTCCTTTGAAAGTTCCCATTCTTGATAGAAAATGTGGTTTAGATAGATCTGTTAATATATGTGGTCAAAGGATTTTTGTTCTTTTTATCCAATTGGCTTGGCCATGAAATGCCTGAATCTTTTGCATGATTCAATTTCATAAAGACTTAGGAACTCAATGTCCATGGAAGTGTGCCCAGGCACTCCAGTGCTTACAGTCTAATAGCTGTATATCTGCAGTGTGGATCTAAAGCTGTCCATACTTTGGGTTGATGAACCTGCTGAAATTTGCTCAGTGGGTGGCCCTGTTGCCTTCTATCTGACATTCTTCAATCAAAAAATCAAAGGAGCCAGTCGGGCTAACAGTGACGGCAGCCAAATTGCTGCCGTCACTGTTCAGGTATTCTGATAGCGACATACCCACCGCTGTCAGAATACAATACAATATTGTATTAATAATATTTGATTTGGAGTTTGAATTGGTAATGTCACTACTGTGCTTCTTATGTTCTCCTTTCTGGAAGCTCTTTCACGATGAAGCAAAGCCCTGCCTCTACCAAGATTCTCTACCAAGATGGCTGCCTCCACACAATGGCACAGTACAGAACAAGGCATAGTATGTCAGTAATGGGGGAAAGGTCAGCTGCAAGGAGACCAAAGGAAATACTGGTGACTAGTCCTTTCTCCTCTGCCTGCCTTTTTTTGGGCAGTTCCAAATAAATATGTACTTTTGCACATTAAATCAGGCAGAATACAACAGCAGCCCTGTATAAATGAATTTAATAAATATTGATTTCAAATACAAACTATAAAAGTGAAAGTATAATTCAAGTTACACTTGTATTATGTTCACATAGTAACAGTTTTTCTCAGGATTCCATTTAGGCTACTTTTTTTATTCAAGGCACCATTGTACAGTTAAAACAGGGTTGTGGAAAGGTTTTAACATTTGGAACAGTTGAGATGCTGATAAAATTTGCTTTTTGGTCCAGGCATGCAAGTGTTTTTCATTATCTAAAGCACAAGAACAAAGTGACACACTGGTAATTCAATAAGCTAACTAGTGGCTCTGTGCTTGACAGCTGTTTGACTGTACAGTAGGCTTCCCTTTTGTATTGAGTTTCAAGCTTGGCGGTTGTCATGTCGTACAGAAATGGTTTGTTAAATAGGAGGATTGATTCCAGAGCATATAGACGCGACTTTACAGCTTTCAACAATACAAATAAGTCTGGGCTATTGAACTAGCTTGATTAGTGGAATTTGATCCTGAAAACAGATAAGCAGCAATGCCCCATCAGTGTAACAGGACCGTTTCTCCTTCTCTCTCTCGGCAGTAGTCTTTGACGCCCTGTACATCAGCGTATTATAGAGAAATATGTAAATGCCAATTTTAATCATCTTAAGGAACATCCATGTCACTAGGCTTAGGGGAACCTATAGATGCACATTATTTTTAAAACTGGAAATCTTTGACTTTATGAAAAAGTATAACACATCCTCTTAAACGAAATAAATACAATTCATATCATGGTAATCTCTCAAAATCCTGAAATTATTAGATAGTAGTAGATCTCCATGGGTATTTTACACTGAAGAGAAGGGTCTGGCACACACAAGATCCCCTATTACTTTAAAGCAGAACTCCAGGCAGATATATAACTTCACAGTTGATTTACAATTACATTTGAGTAATTTTGTTCAGCCAGTCTTCTTATTGACATAATCCTGCCTTATAACATAGTCAGACAGGTGATGCCACTAGTTCAACTTTCCGGTTTCCTGTGTCATCTGTCTGCCCCCTGGATATTAAATTAGGATCATCACTATGCTGTTTCATTGCCCAGCATGCTTGCTGGTGAAACATTAACATACAAATCTAAAATGGAAAATATTTATTACACCAGATTGGCTTACCAACCTGGCAGTGGGATGTAAATCCATTGGACTGGGTGAATAGAGTTTCAAGTGCTGTGATAAATTAACATTTGCACAATTTGACTGTGTATTTATTTATGTACAGTATGCCTATTTTTATTACTTTATGTATGTATTTATTTATTGGGACTTTCATGGTCTAAAGCAAGGGCTGGTATCATTATAACAGGGGGCCCGCATGTTTATGACCCTCTTGTCATAAGGGTAGCATGTGCATATGCCTTATGGAAGGAAGGGGGTATTTTTTTATAAAATTAAATAAAAAATTAAATACTGGGAGCAAAAAACCCCAAGAAGAACAGTTCCTGCTTATAAGGAATTATTTACAGAATGGGAGAATTAGCCTGATCCATTGTGAACCTTGAGCCTGTTGGATCCGTTCGCACATCAATTTGCTCATCCCTAGTTACAAAATTTATAGTCCCCAGTTCCCAAATAAACTACTGTTTTAATAATAGTAAAACTATGTTTTGTTGTTATTTTTTATCAGTCTAAAAACATGCAGGTCATTTGCTTTTTTAGTGTAATGGTTAGTGTCACGCTAAGATGTACATACATTCACTGCTCTGTACATTAAAATATTTTATTGAACACCTGCTGGTCAGTTAATACCCCTACATGGATCTATTTAATTCTTAGTAAAGTTTCTTGCCAAGGAAGCTTATGGCAGAGCACATGAGCTTAAATGCAGAGCAAAGTGATAAATGAGCTATTTTCGCCATGAATTTTATGGAACCCAGCTGTGTCGAAGTACATTGCTCTTTCTCTGTGCTTAAAGATGCAGCCGCTCTTAATATTTCGCTTCTTATCAAGTTTTGTGAACATTTTTTTACCCTCAACAGATCATGCTGTTAATGTAGTATTGAATGAAGTGCCAATTTATTTACTAACAAAATGTCAGTGTCCACTAACTTATAACAACCAATTACTATCCATTATCTTACTAGTGGCTGGATCGATCTAAGCAAATAGTTTATTGGCTGTTATGGGTGTTTGTGTGATTGTGTTTTGCATGTTTTGCTGCCACAATTTACTTAAGTAATAAGGTGCAATATAATACAGTTTTAAAGTACACACATGCATACAAATACAGGTTAAAATGTACACATTGACTGATTAAATAATCAGTTTGAGAAAATGTTTACATTAAATAAAAAATTATTCAAACAACATTTCCTAACAAACCTAATGGTATGTATGCAGTGTATTCTCCTGTAACAGAACTACTGACAAAGCTTGCTTTTAATTTTTGGATAGAGCGCACAAAGCTTAAAACCTGTGTCAGGTTTAATTTGTGTGTGTCCAGATTAGGTAAATTTCCTCTCACTTGCTGTCTGTGACCACACAGGAATTGGGGTATCAGAGACACAGACAGCAGTAAAAACAGACAGCAGTAAAAAAAAAAAAAAAAAACCTCACATTTTTCAAAAAGAGTTATTACTGTTGTATGTGTCCCCGTTGGAGAGATTCCCCTTACTTACATCCTCAGTGACTACACAAGACATGAGAGGAAATCACAATGGAGTCGCAGACATTAATAAACACCCAACACGAGCCCTAACTCTTCCACACTCAGTCCTAATAACATATTAGGGCTAATTCACAAAGGTAGCACACCAGGATAAGGATACTTATTTGCTAAAAAGTGACAGTTATTTTCGGTGAAGATCAATAATATTTCAAAATAACAGTCACATGGCCGAAATAAAAGATATGTATCCATCTATTAAAGTTTTGTGAATTGAGCCTATAGTCTGAAGTTCTGCTTTAAATAGGTTGATAGCTAATACAGGTTTATGTCCTGCATCCCTGCAGGGGACAAATGTAACATGTTTTATGTTGCACATGCATCTTATACAATTGGGTTATCATCTACTTTATATTTGTTACATGTTTCTATAGCTTTAATAAAATAATAAATACTTTCTGCTTGCCTTTAAATGCTCTTTTCTGGAAGCTGCAGGACTAAAAAAATTATATTTAGCTCTAACTTGCAGTACAATGATTATCTGTACATTTGCCATCTTGTCACGGCAGTAGAAGCTGCCCATGTAGTCCTATCTCTAAAGCAAGGGAGTTTTCCCTTTGCTTAGTGAATAAGGTGAAGCTCTGCTGACTCCCATCATCTAATCATGTGCATGTAAAATACTGTTGTTTTTTTTTTTTTTGTATTATTATTATTATCCTTGCATGTGATTGGGTACTCTTTACAAAGTGAAAATTCTCTTGCAAAGTGAAGCCTATTTGCCTTTAACAAATCACCCCCATTAGTGGGGTTGCAAAAGTGAAAATACCTTTTGAAACTTTCCTGCTAACTAGAGACTTTAGTATTTATATTACATTGGTGTGCCTGTTCAAGTGCAAAGAACAGTAATGCTATGAAAGCTGCATTAACCCATAAAGACCACAATTTACATTCTGCTCAGAGCAATCAGGATGTTGATGATATCTAATTGATTGCTGTGAGCTGGCACATATTGTGTCTAAAATACGATACAAAGTGTAAAGACTTTTTTTTACATTCCACGGTTCCACATATTCTGAATTAAATTAATGTGAAAAAAAGATCCTTTATCAATTCCCTCCCTCGGACTTCTGCATGATTTCTTTTTTTTATATATGCTCTATAGCAAACCTATAGTCAATTTCTGCTGTTCAAGTGGAAGAATTTGAACTATTACACTTCAAAGAAACAAGAGATTATATTGTAATAAAAATCTTGATTTTTTTTTTTTTTT
>NW_017306638.1:1204459-1209507 GCF_000935625.1 Nanorana parkeri | reverse complement strand
AGATTATATTTTAATAAAAAACTTTCTTTTTTTTTTTTTTTTACCTGTAGTGATGTGTTAAAACAGCTGCTACACTAAAAATGGCTTTTCTCCATTCACTTTCTCACTGAAAAATAAGTCCAGCACCTGACACTGCAATTGAGTCTTATTGGATTTTGATGTACATGCAGAAAAAAAGAAGGTAACGCTTAATCGAAGGTTTTGAGACATGGGGATGAATCTGTAATTCACACCTATCCGAGCTCTCCCAGCATCTTCTTTCTGCTGCTTGAGAAACTGTTACATCTATGAGAATGCAGTAGGACAAGAATTTAAATTAAACATGCATGGCTTGTCTGTTTCTTATGACCTGGAGTCAAGTGGTGTCCCTGGGTAAATGCATTGATTTTTTTCACTCGATTACCAGAGATGAGCAATGGTAGAATCACTATAAAATAAGGTCACCAAAGAAACAAGAAGAGATGAGATTAGATAAGATCCTAGGGGTGCAAATTCGAAGCAATCTTTGGCTGGCATTCATAATTTTAATATGATTAACTGTGTTCACAGCTTTAATATAAAGGGAGTGTATGCCTAGATATTTTGAAAATTATTTTGCTTGCGCTGGATATACCTAATGAATGATTTATAAATACTTTATTAAGATGCAGCCAGCAAAGTGTCCCTGACCATTTAGACAAGTAACTTGATAATCTTATCATACTAGATAATCATACCAATTAGGGTTTTTTCCATGCAGTATGAAATAAAGTATTTGTGGCTATTATAATCCAGGAATGTGCTCCTTAAAAATGACAGCTGCCTCCTAACTTTTGAATTTTTCTCTAGTCTAGTCTTGGAGCTGGAAAAGTATCTGTACTTGTACCGAGTACGGTACTTGGTATCGGTGCATCCCTAGTGTTAATAGCCAATGACCAAGATGTGCCAATACCTGTTGCCAACGTGTCAAAACACATTAGATGCATTTTGATGCATTGCCATTGACGTCTATGGGCCTCCCAACTTATAAAAACACAGAAAAATGGACATGTCATATTTTTCAAAGTGCTTTACACTGCACTACAGAGATGGGAATAGGCACTATTTTCATTGAGGAAGCTGGAGACGTGTTTGAGTGTGTTGTATCATGTGCATTAAAGCGCAGCAGTGTAAATGGGCCCTAAAGGATTTGTATTTATACAGTCCACCCAAGTTTTCCCTGAAATTAACCTGTTTTTCATTTTAAACCTTTAGGGTCTATTTATACTGTTGTGTTTTAACACACCCTTTACAGTACCCTAAAATGCATGTGTCCAGGTTGCCCATAAAAAAATTGTGCCTGCACTGCAGAGCATTTTGGAAAATATATGTTCAAAAATGCATATAACATGTGTTTTGATTCATTTTGACTTATTAACAATAGATATTAAAAAGCCATGGTAAATGGCTGTTAACTCTTATTCATTCCAAATCCTACATTCAAAAATTAATTGGAAATGTGTGGCATCACACAAAGGAAATGCACAATGAAACATGACAAAGCAACTGCTCAATGCACCCTTGCACACCTGCATAGGTCTAAATGGCCCCTAAATTATATATAAAGCCTAGCAATGAAATCCTCTTATTTGCTCCCTTTTGGTCAGTTACATTTTCAATTGAAAGAGTTTTGTTATATGTGTTTATAATGTGTTAAAAAGGCTAGGAATTGCAATCCCCCATGTTATAGAGATTTATTAGATTAATTTAGTTTCCCTTTGTTAGTGCATTCTGAGTTTTCTCCTTCAGTTTATGGCTAAGCTCAGGTAATATCAGGTGTATGCTGTCTGCTACTAGACACAACTTTTACCTTTTAAATGTTTAAAATGGAGTATAGATTCACATAGGGGTCTATTCACAAAGCTGCCGAAGGATTCACTATAGCCCGTACAGCTCCCGAATTGGCCGAGCGGCTCAGTGGAGCCGAAGGCAAATGCCTCAGCTCGACTGAGCCAAGGTGAAAGCCGAAGCTGGCCGGCCGACAGCCTGCTACTGACAGCTGGCCGGAGCCAGCCGTCATTTCAAGGCTGGCTCTGGCCACTTGCAGAGACAGATCAGCATCCCCTGGTTACCAGGTAACCACAGACATGTGGTTTCCTCCAAGCAGTCCTAGGCTGCCCTCCCCTCCTCACAATGCACACATCTCCCTGTAGTTCCCCAAAATCTTACCTGCGTAGCAGTCTCCAAGCAACTTTCTTCCCTGTGAAGATCATGGTGTGGGGCGGCTGCCGTCCTTCCCCTCGCCTGCTCCTCCTCGATTCAGTTTAATAATTCTCCCCGTTTCCCTGTGACGTTTGTGGATGATGTGAGTGGGTCTGGCAGCAGTGGCCACCGCCGCCCCCTTCAACTGGATCAGTCCGTGAGAGCAGGGTGGGGCAGGGAGGAGAAGCAGCGTGTGTGGCGCCGCTAGCAGGGTAGGGCAACTAATCGAATGCCAACTAATCGATGATGGAACTTTTTCTCCATCTATTGTAAATTACTTAGTCAATTAGTTGTTGCAGCCATAGTCTGCATTAGATTGTTTTAAGAATTTCACACTACATAGTTGGCATGGCAGCGGACTTTATATATTTAGCTTATTGGTATCCATTTAGCGCGGATTAGCTGTTGTAAAATTAGTGGCGTTAGACTACGCTCCTCTGGGGACAGTGACTGGTTTGACATGCTCAGTAGAGCTCTGTGAAATATGTATAAAATAATATGCCTTTAAAATAACAGTTGTAAGATATTATAAAGAAGCAGATGAATGTTTAGGTCTTCATGTTAGGGAAACTGATTGGTCAACTTAAGTATTTTTTTGTTATCCACTTGATGACCCACCCCTTTGTGTCCATGCCATGTTTTAGCATTTAGTGTTGCGGTACTTTGAGTGAAATGTATTCATGCGATGCTGTACTGAAATTTTATACCATTTTTGGGGGGCACACAGAGCTTTCTTTTGGTGATATTTAATCACCACTGAGGTTTTTATTTTTTACTATATAAAGAAAAAAGTACCTCAAAGTTTAAAAAAAAAAAGTTTTCCTACATTATGTTAGGAAACATATTATTACTACCCAATTTTTGAAAACATATTGAAGACGAGGGCACGTCAGGTAAATAAACACCAAATATGTCAATCCTTAAAATTGCGCATGCCCGTGAAATCATAAAAAAAACTACCATACCCAAAATTGTCCATGGGCAACGCTTTCAAAGCTTTCACCGCTCATCAGTTTAGTGTTATCAGTGATTGATAGCCTAAAATTATTGCTCACACTCTGGCTTTCGCGGTGATATGTAACGTGCGGCATAATCGTCGCAATCGTCGTTTTCACATGTAGGCACTCTCGATGCATGCGTATGCATATGGGGGCGGGGGACTTTAAAACATTTTTTTGTGTTTTTTTATTTGTGACCTAATTTTTTTGTGTGCACTTAACTTTATTGTTATCACATTGGGGGCTAACAAGCCCTGTATGTGATATCAAATATCCAGTGACAGGTCCTCTTTATGGAGACATCAGGGGTCTCTAAGACCCCTGATGTCACCTAGGGTCCCCCAAAAAAGCTGATGAAGCACATGTGTATTTCTTATATAGATACAAAGTTTGTTTTACAAATACATTTGACATTAAATAAAAGACAAAGGGTTTTCAGAGCATTATTGGTTTGCTAAAAGATAGTACAATGGAGCTGCTTGCTTTGAGCCACAATTCGTCTGATTAAAAATTCATACTTAGATGTCCTATTAGGAGTCACTACCGATAAGTCACCGAACTGTGTATACAGCAGGCGGCTTTCTTCAAGGAAGTAAATAGGGATCCTTTCATATGTGAAAAACATAGGGACACCTGCTGGATCAAAAGCAAAAGACAGAATATGCAGTATAGCCCTTAGCATATTAAGTACAGAAATATGTACAAAAGCATTATACTTTGAAGTTGCAGTAGTATCAAGCAGCTGCTGTTCCTATGTAACAGTAAAAGAGTTAAAGTGACACTGAACTTAGAAGTTAAATCTTAAAAATGCATTCAAGTACCTTGACTATTAACAAAAATGTAGCTTATTTGTGTATCACTCAGCTGTAAATCCTCAATTGAACTCTGATTTTGTGCTGACTTGTCCTTACTTCTGGAGGGTGGCTTCTTATGGTCCCTTTGTGTGAAGTAGCCACCTCTCCAAGCGGTGATGTTTAGCTAGCTAATTTGTATTGGTTATAGTCTGTCAAGGGAGTGAGTTTGGAGTGTAGTCTGCTTTACAACACACACACAAGGACCATGGGGAACAAAAGTAGCCAGCCTCCAGAAGGAAGGACAGTGTTGGCACCAATTCAGAGATGATTTGAGGATCTACAGCTGAGTGATACACAAATAAACTAATTTTTTGTTAATAGTTAAGGAACTTAAATTATTTTTTTAGATTTAACTCCTGAGTTTATCAAACCATAGCTAGTAAGGATGATAAAAATGTATAATGATCACAATGGAAAAGAAGATTGTTGTATGTAATGGAAAATGTTTTGTAAATGTAACCACAGATGTTGGCATTGTTTAGTAAAAACAGCAGAGGAAAAAAGAAACAAGTGAAAATCGTCCTCCTCTAGATTTAACAAAACTATATAATGTGAGGGCCTACCTATCCATTCTAATTATTTTGTATCCAATAAGATAGATTATTGTACTGCATAGGTGTTGGTAGATATAATGAAGATTTCAAAGAGATTGTTACATTAACGGAGAGTTTAACAGAAATTGGTGAAGTCAACCTAGAGACCTTAAGGGCCCAGTCATACTATATTAAGGGGTCTATTCACGAAGCTGCCGAAGGATCTGGCCGTAGCTTCGGCCGATGCTTCGGCCCCAGGACCCCTTCGGTTCAGTAGAACCGAAGGGGTGCTGTACGGGCTATTGACAATAGCCCGTACAGCTCCCGATCATGGCCGAGCCGAACGCATATGCATCGGCTCGGCTGAGCCGGGCTGAAAGCCGAAGCTGGCCGAGCAGCCGGCCACTCTGCCTGCTTCTGACAGCTGGGCGGAGCCAGCCGTG
>NW_017306638.1:1186315-1201164 GCF_000935625.1 Nanorana parkeri | reverse complement strand
TTTTTTTTTTTCTATTCTGACATCGCGTGTCAGAATAATGAAAAAAAGACACTGCCCTGTTTCTCTCCTTGGCGGCCGGGAGCGGGAGGCTCCCAGAGCGCCCTGGAGAGTTTTTTTTTTATTTTTTATTTTACAGCAGCAGAGCCTCCGGACAATAGGAAACTATTGGGCGGAGCTAGCTGTCACTGCTAGCTCCGCACAATCGTTTTCTATTCACTTTTTTTGTACTTTTTAACTATTTTTCTGTTCTGCTCGGTACCTCTGAGGGACCGAGCAGAACAGCCGAGCCGAATGCTGCTCAGCGGCATTCGGCTATTCACTCACTGCTGTTCGGGATCTTTAAGAATAGCCGGAACAGCAGTGAGAAGCCTGCCGGGGGTTCGGCTCAGCCGATCCAGATGTTGAAGAGTGTTCGGCTCACTTCACTTCAGATCGGTCATTCACTCGGCTGCCCTCGGCAGCTTCGTGAATAGACCCCTAAGTGCGTTTCGGTGTGGTTCGAGCCCGGAATGCAGTGGATCGCATAGGTCAAAACGGGCAGCGTTGTGGGGCGAGAGAGGGCGTGTCGGTGCCATTCATGTCAATGGCATTACAGACATGCAACCCGCGGCCGCAGTGAGATCACACGCACTGGAACGTGAGGTACAGGAATGCCCTTCTTTCCAGTGCAGTGTGATCGTAACAAATAGTGCATGCACCATTTTTTTCAATTGCACTGCACGGAGTGTGTTCCTGTACTTCGCGTTTTGGTGCGGGCGATCGCACTGCGGAGGGTGAATGGGGGCATTGACATGAATGGCACTGACACACCCTCCTCCAGCCCCAGAACATTGTACGACTTGATCTACACGATCCAGTGCGTTCCGGGCTCGAAACCCACTGGATATATATAGTGTGACTGAGACCTTCACATCTAACTGATATTGTGTAACATTTCATGTTCATTTGTAATATTTGGTCCTGAACCTTTGTTCCAAGAACCATGAGACCTCTGCAAACACAAGAATAATATATGAAGACTCAAATCTGCACATTCATTTTACATTCATAGTATCTGTGCTGTTTCTGTAGTGATCTTTATAAAATACTTTAATCAGACTTCTACAGATCAACTGAGTATTTGTTAAAAATGCGATCAGGTCAGCTAAGGGTTGCTACTTGCC
The DNA here is from genome assembly GCF_000935625.1 of Nanorana parkeri. Classification (NCBI taxonomy): domain Eukaryota; kingdom Metazoa; phylum Chordata; class Amphibia; order Anura; family Dicroglossidae; genus Nanorana; species Nanorana parkeri. Next base: position 1,200,001 of record NW_017306638.1, on the reverse strand, counting down.
GATCCTGCCTTAATTATTTATTTAGATTTGACCATTAAGCAAAAGTAAGTATGCTGGTGATTATAGTGAGCTATTTCTTTGTAAATGCCATTCTTCAGTTAATGCTCAAATGGCTTTAAAACATCTCTTTTTGTTGTTTCGTTGTTCTATTTTCATGTATAATAAATATTTGGTCTGTCAGTGTCTCACAAGAGATTAATCTGAAAGCTTGCGATTTTTGGCTTAATTAGAATTCATTTGCTTAATTGTCAGTATAATCCCATCAATTCCTGTTTGCACTATCTCAGACAATGCTGTCTTGTGCTGTTTGCACTTTAATTTACATTTCGATTATAGTTTATGAGCATAATAAGGCTTTGTTTGAATATTCATTAGTATCTGGATATTATTGTACTTTATGAAAAAGGTGCTTTATTTTAACGTAATGAAATCATTAAAATCACACTGTGAGAGACTGATCAAATGTGGTGTTTTATTTGATATAGACAACAAAATGTTCTTATTTTGTTATCATCCTGTGCTGTTTCAGCTCCTTCCCAAGTAAGTGGAGTAATGAAGGAGAGAGTGTTACAGCGCATTGTCGATCTATCCTGGCAGGAGCCTGAACATCCCAATGGAGTCATCACAGAATATGAAATCAAGTATTATGAGAAGGTAAGAGCCTTTACATTGAGAACACAAAATATTTTGAAATTTTAAAGCATAACGGACCCACAGCATAACAGTTAATATAATAATTTGTAGATGATCAGCAACACTATTTTTATATTTATTTTTATTATTTTCTCTTTCTGCTACTTTCTGATCAATTTGCTTTTGTTAATCTCATGGAGTAAAAATAAAAGCCAGGGCTTAGGTCTATTGTGACCAATCAGATAACAGATCTAATTTTCCAGTAAATATCAAAATATCTTGCAAAAGAGCTATGCACCTACAATTAGTTTAGACAACATCCAACCATTGAGTATAGTCAAATTTGAATATCATTTTTTCTTACTTTTTTTTCCTCCAACTCTTTTTACATACATACACTTTAGACTACTTTCTATGATTTTATGTATAGCTATAATTTGGTGAAATCTATGTCTATAAACTAACCACTAAAGTTTATGTGTGCATTTATTGTATGCATATAACAAAACTAGGGATGTTCAGATACCAGTGCCGATACTTGTCATTTTCATGAGATTTACCAGGGTCGCAGAAGTTGCATCTGCGACAGAGCCCTGGTGTGCCACCACTGTCCTGAAATCATTAGTCTGTATTGTTTTAGAAAAACTGTCATATGACACTAAACATAAATGTATCGGTAATTGTATCTATGACTACTTGGTTTGGGAAAAATAGTATCTGTGCATCCCAAATAAATATATATATATATATCTCAAATCATACGTTAAAACAGGGATGCACACATCCCACAAGCCCTGCATGCTGCTTAAAAATAACAGCTGCCCCCTAACTTTTGAGTTTCTCTAGTCTACACTATCTGTACTTGTACCAAGTACAGTACTTGTTATCTGAACATCCCTAAAAAAAGTTATAATTTGTCTAGTTAGAAGGGCCATGTACTTTCAATTATCAACCAAAATGTTTTAAACATAGAATAGGCACATATTGCATAAAAAAAAAAAACCTATGCTGCTGCTGCTGCTGTTCCTGCTATCATTTTACGTGTTTCCACCATGTTATAATCACATTGATCTAATCATGCTAAGAATCAGCTACCACACTGATAACCACAACATTCAGTAATGTGGTGCAAGTCTTTAATAATCTTTTTTCTAGCATACTGCAACCTGTCTGCTCTATTCGATTTCACTTATCTGTTCCTTTTCTTCTAATCTTCTCCTGCTTGATCGCTCCATACTCTCAATGATTAGTGGAATACCCCTGTCTTCTCTTTAGCCTGCTCTTATCATATTTATCTTCAAGAAATCAACACTTCAACATGATTTTCTCAAACTGCGTCTTTTCTTCCTCATATACCATGTAATGTTTTGTAAGCCCTGGCTTCATTCCCTGCATGCTACCTTCCATGCTGTAAACTCTGTAAAGATAGAGATACTCATTACATGTTCCAGTAGAACCCTCTGGTGCTTTCGCACCTGCTGTGCCCATCACAAGAAAATGTATCACAATTACTAGAATATTACAACCTTGCTGCCAACTTGAGTCATTTTTACTGGCCTCTACTTTTTTGACTTTAAGTATTTCTATAAGACAGCCTAGTTTTATAAATGAGCCATTGAGTGACACAGGAATTGTAGATAATCTTAGACACTTGCCTACAGGAGGTTGGGACATCCTGCCTCAGTTTTTTGCAAGTCTCCTAGGCGGTTGGATGCTTTTTTCCTCTGCTCTGCTGGGAAATAATTCTAACCATATTACTTTTATTCATATATTTTCCTCTTCAATGCACAAAATGGATAGCTTTTATCCTCAATCAAGACATTCTAATATGGTGCTTGAGCTGCTCTCTTTACAGCAGCTATCCAGATTAGCATATTCTAAGCATACCCAGGTGGACCTAAGATTGCAGGGCTAGCTTTTAATGTGACTTTTAGACACTGTGTTGTGTTTTTGCCACTTTTCAGACCTTTGTGTAAAGTGTTAGCTGCAGAGCCATAGCACAGCCTCTGGTGTAACTCAGTGTCTGAAGACTTCCATCGTGAGTAAGGCCTTTGGGCTGAAGCATATTGTTATTTCCTCAGCCTACCTTTGGAAGATCTACCTGCGCCTGACTGGACTAGTACATTTCAGTATACCCTGGAGTGTGACCTTCCTCTGTATCATGGCACTTTTTAGACCTTACTGTACTGCATTAGTTAGGGCACTCTCCAGGTCCAGAGTTGTGGCACAGCCTCTGTTATTGCTCATTTTCTGAATACTCACTTCTATGGATGTAGCAAAAATGCCCTTGTATGTCTCCTTTAGACACTGAGCTCTGCATTGTTGTGCCTTCCAGGCCTTATGTACTGTATCAGTTATCTGCAGAGCATTTTCTCCAGCTGTAGAGCTGTTGCACAGCTTCTTTGTGACCCAGTCTCTAGACACTCACTAATGAGTAAGTCTCTAGTTATGATTCACCCGATTAAGCTCTGGAATGCCGGTAACCACTGAGATCAGCGGTTACCTTTCATTAATGGATGCCTCACTAAGGAGGCATCCAATAATGAAAGATTTAGGCTTTTTCAGACACCTGATCTCTTTTAATGAGCAGATGTCTTGACAGTGACAGAAAGTGCGGTGCGAACCGCACTTCCTATCACTGTTAGGCAGCCGTACACATTAGCAAATCCTGATGTGTACCGGCATTATGCAGAACACTTCAGCATGGAACCATTCAGCAAAAGCCCAAAGCTGCCTGTCTCAGGCTTCTGATCGTTGTGGCAATGGTCAGAAGACTTTAGTGACATCTGACCCTGGCATGCAGCAGTGCATGTTAGGATCAGTGTCACTAAGGTTATTATTGGCTGTCCCTGAGTTTGGGGCAGCCTAATAATAACAAAAAATAATTTAAATTATCAAGCAGTCATAGTGCCATCCATTCACAATGACTGCTTGATACAATTGACAACCCAGTGTTTGCAAACACTGGTGTGTCATGTCCCCCCTTCTCTCCCTGTCAGCAATAAAATGTGTGAAAAAATAAAATAAAAAAGTGATATATATATATAAATATATTTTTCAACTATCATTATTTTAAAAATTAACCCATCACAATGAAAATCTGCAGCTGAGCTGCAAGATTGTTTTTCACCCTAAGGGGTTCATTTTTTAAATGTAACCCCCTCATGACGGCGATGTTCAAAGTATGTTGCAGTTACTAAGTGTGACACTTAGTGACAGTGACAACCTGGTGTCCATTATTAGCTTTTAGAGAACAAAAATTAAATGTTAGCTTTCAGTTTTAGGCTGAGAAGTACAGAAACATTTCTGAAATCCTAGCCATGTGAGGTGTTTCCAAATAAAGGACAAATTGATGAATTTATTTTAATGCATTTTTTTAGCTGCGCTGTTTTTCTAAAAATTAATAAGTGTTTTCTTTTTGTTTTTCCCTAATTTTTTCAATATTTTTTTGTACTAACTGAGGTGTTAGGCACACATACTGTATGTGATATAAATATATAGCCCTATCTGTCTTCTAAAAAACAATATATAAAATGTGTGGGCTCACTTAGTACATTACCACAATGGAGTACATTACTACCATGGAAGAATCACATAGAAAAAATGTAAAAAGTGCTTTATTCATTAACGAACATAAACGGGAAAAAAGCTCAGTCATGAAGGGGTTAACATATCCTAATATGTGGCCTTTGGCCAGTGGACTATGCTTCGAGATACCACTTATACTGTACTATGTATCCTGCAAAGTATTATCTAGGTGTAGAGCCGTGGCACAGACCTTTGGTGTGACCTAGTCTTTCCCAACTCATTGGGAAAAAAAGCTTAAACAGCGGAATCTGCCTTATGGTTTCACCCATTCTTAATTTTTTAACTTCCTGCCATTTTCCTTAGAGAACTCTAAAATCATCAGGGTGGAGTGTTGAATGCACTTCACAGTCTTTTCCTGCTCTTTGACTTTGGAGGAGGCCTTACAAGGCCTCGTATCTACTGCTGAATTTGTGTCAGTCTGTGCTCTATTAACCCCTTCGTGACGGGAGACATACACTGTACGTCCAGCCACAAAGAGACCAAATGACTTGTCACGTACACTGTACGTGACAAGTTATTTGCTGCTTTAGAGGGCTGTTAACGCTGAGAATCAGCTTTTAACATTCATTAATGGATGCCCTTACTACAGAGGCATTCATTAATGAAAGAGTTAACCTTTTTCAGACACCCGATACCTTAATATCGGGTGTCTGAGAGTCAAAGCAGAGCGGACTCGCATGCCGGCTTTTGCCGGCATTCTGACAGCTCGTATAGATCGAGAGAGATATCTCTCTCAAGCTATACTGGCTTTTTTTTTTTTTTCTTTCATGAATAGATACATAATGTGTCTATTCCTATAATGTATCTATTCCTGGAAGAAGAATGTTTGTTTGCTGATCGTTGCAACAATCAGAAAACTAGTGACAGTTGAATCCTGAACTGCTGCAGGATCAGTGTCACTAACTTATTATCGGCTGTTCTGAAGTTTGAAGCAGACTGATAATAACCAAAAATTTATTAATTTATCAAGCAGTAACAGTGAGATTAATTCACAATGACTGCTTGATATAATTAAATAAATAAAATTACATTTTTAAGTTTTAAAAAAAAGTGAAAAGTGTAAAAAAAGAAAAAAGTGTAAAAAAAAAAAATATGTAAAAAATAAAATAAGGGACAAATAAATTAATATATTTATTGAATTTTTTTTAGCTGTGCTGGTTTTGTAAAAAAAAATACTACAAATCAAAACTGGGAAAAAAGGTTTTTTTTAACGTTTTTTTTCCTCTTTTTTTATATTTTATTTGTCCTAAGTGAGGCGTTAGACACACATATGTGATATAAATATATAGCCCTATCTGTCCTCTAAAAAACAATATATAATATGTGTGGGTGCACTTTGTAAGAAAGTATATTACTGACGTGGAAGAATCACACAGCAAAAATGTCAAAAGTGTGTCAGTCATTTACGAACAGAAACTAAAAACAAGCTCAGTCATGAAGGGGTTAAAGGAGCAAACCGGACCTTCCTGAGCATTTATCTCTTAGAGTTTCTGAGGCTCCTGTTACCAGTTCTCACCCTGATTCAAAGCCTATACATCCTACCTCTGTAGAGACTGTATATGAGTTAGTGCTATATGATTTAGACATGCAATCTGTCGTTTCTAATCTCATTGATATAGTACACTCTACTTTACATCTAAGGGATCAACCTGCTGTACCATGTATAGGATCCTTTTGAGCCCCGGACCCCGCAAAGACCTTCCCAATACACTCAATGCTTAAAACACTCTATGAAATAGAAGAGATTCCCTTTTTAAAAAAAAAAAAATATTTATCACAGGTATTTATATAGCGCCAACAATTTACACAATGTTTTACATTTACATCACATGCATTCTTGGCTTCCTCCTGATAAGTGAAGAAGTTTTTCCCTGTTGTAGGAAATTTATTGAAAAAATGACTCCTACCTGCTGTGGATTGCTCATACATCTTAACAGGCATTTCACCTCACAGCTTGATGGTGTCCCTGCCTTTAGGGATTTTACTGATAGACAGTTAGATTCCCTATTAAAATCTCAATGTAAACTATCTGCAATACCTCTCCCTCCTCTGTTGGCGTAAACTATAATTTTGAAACTATGTTGCAATGGATAATATCCTTTGAGAGGGTCCCCTCCAACACATGACATCCTTATGCCCTAGCACCTGTGGAACAAATGTCTGAAATACTACGATTCAGTTGTGACAGCCTCTTAGAAGCATCTAAGATTGTGTCTCACATGGGAGTGATCTCTGTTCAAACTTATTGGGCACTTTGTCTATGTGCTTGATACATGGAGGATTCATTTAAAGAATGCCCATTGAAGGAAGGCATCTATTAGGTCATGCATTTGACAACTGTGGTTCCTCATGGCCATTTAAATTCTGCCTCTCACTTAAACTGCAGATCTTGAAGTCAAAAACCTTACTTTTTAAAGGAGAACTATGAGATGAGTGATTTCCACTCACTTCATGGTTCTAGCCGACCTGTGACAATGAGACTGTCACAGGTCGGCTCAGTAGATCGGGAGGTGAGCGAACACATACCGGGTTCGCTCACATCCCCAGATAGCAAGGATAACTTGCCACAAACTTGTGTCGGGGTTAAATTGTAATTTTGTTAACTTGCTGCACATATTCCTGGCAAGTTGTAGACTTGCAGAACACTTGCAGCACAACTTCTAGTTGACACTTTTTGAATTTGTAGCAAATTTGCTTGGCAAGTCTACAGCAAGAGTCCTGCAGGTCTTAGCAAGAGCTCTGCAAGCTCGCTGGCCTGGAGACTTGCAATACAGACTTGCTGTAATTGTGCAACAAAATTGTGAAGCTTGGCAAGTCTGCAAGAGTTTAGCAAGTCATTTTCAAACTTGCAGCACAATTTCTTGCTATCTGGGTCTCGATCCTGTCACGGCTCTCTGCCATGACAGGGGGAGGGGCTGGATTCCCCGCTCCGATCTGCCAGCGCTGACTGGCGGAATGGACGGAGAGGGGGCGGGTACAGCTGGCTCTGCCTCTAGATAGGCAGAGCCAGCTGTCACTCACGCAGCTGGGCGGATCTCGACGTCTAAGGCGTGATCGGCTGCGGCGTCTCAGTATACCGTGAGCTATAGCTCGCGGTATACTGAGCTTAGGGTACCGGGAGGACGCTAGTTTGTGTCCTCCCGTTACCCTAAGGAGAACTATGGGGAAAAACACTGACCCCATAGTTCTCCTTTAAGGTTTACCACCACCTTTTCCAGTGATCGTTTCTTTTGTTTTGCCTATCCCCTTTCGAGGCTTAGGCAGTTTGTCTCCCTTCAGTATGAAAGCTTTGGCCCTTCCTGTAACTCCATTCTAAACCCTTTTATTGGACTTTCTGTCCAGTTGCCCATTCTCACCCATCTCTGTTTCTGTAACAAAGTGTGCCTAGGCCCAGTTTGTTTAGTTTTCCCAAACTTTGGCATTTTGTTCCTACTATTTGTTTATTATTATTATAATGCAGGATTTATATAGCACCAACAGTTTGTGCAGTGCTTTACAATATAACGAAGACATTACAATCACAATACAACTCAAGACAAGATGGTAAGGAGGGCCCTGCCCATGATCGCTTACAATCTAAAAGGGAGGGGCAAGTGATACATGAGGAGGTAGAATTAATTACCATGCTACTCTTACTCACACTAGCTTTTAGAGTCTTATTTTTCCATTGTGGTTCCTTTTTTCTCCTGAGCCATGTCTCTCTCACCTGACTAGGTGTGCACATTTTGTGCACAATCAGGATCCAGTTCTTTAGGATCCTACTAAAAAAATATTTTGATATTATTTTTGACACATTTTTACAAATACCCTTAGAAGTTTATAGGATTATTGCAAAATTTTCCTTGACATATTTCCCCTTGTAAATTATTATTTCAAACTTCAATCTGTCAATCTCTGTGGGGAATCTAGTTTTTGGAGCAGTAATCTATTTTATTTTTCAGAATAAATGTTTTGGTTACTGTCGTCTGATACGGCTCGAATGCATACTTTTCTCTCCATCTTGATGGACTACTTTATCAGATGTTTTCTCACCTATAGTTCTCCAGAACAGACATTTCTGTGTTGTTGGAGAATTATTTTCTTGGACATTTCTTGATCTGACCTTCCCTATGCTTTATCTAGCTGCTAGCCCTTCTCCTCTGAGAAAGTCAGAGAACTCCCCTTGTTCCTTAGACTGTGCGACACTCTTCTCAGTTGGAAATCCTTTGAATAGATCCTTCCACTCTATCACTGAGGGGTCCACACTTCTATACTCTCCTCTTCTTTTGAATAAACTATACATATGTTACTGGTCCTGTTCTTTAGGTTCAACAGGCAAGTCATATTTTTTCCCTTCAATACTAACTGGAAGGAGACAATGGGGTTGATTTACTAAAAGCAAATAGTATGCTAATTTTGTAAGGATTTGCACTTTGCATGGGAAGTTTGCCTTTGGCTTAATAAATGTGTTGAAAATTCACCTGAAAATAATACCTAATCGCATGCAAGGAAACTAAAAAAAGCACAGTAGTTATGGTAGCACATGGTTTAGGATACACAATTATACCTTTAATGGCTCATTGACTGATCTTTTGCCTTGATGTGCCTGCCTATACAGGCTTCCTCTCCCTCAAGTCAAGGGTTAGGCACACTAGGCTTAAAATACTATTAAACGCTCAAACTTTGTTTCAATAATGAATCCAGATCAAATATAAATTGCCCAGCAAAGTATTTCTTTACATTTTTGCCCAAGCACCAGCTCTTTCAGCTCGGCTTAGCTAAACGTCTGTCCATTACAAAATCAAGGGACAGCTTAGTCTGCAGCAGCTGTTCATCTACTAGGTTGGAGAAGTAAGGAAAGAGGAAGAAGAAAGGAGTGGGTAGCAGGGAAGTGGCTTGTCACAGCTTAAAAGTACACCGAAGGGTGGCTGGCTCCATAGGACCCCACAAGGGAAGGGAGTCACCCTAAAACAGGATATCAGAGCCAGGGGACTAGCTGATTCTTTAGGAAAATGTTAAACATCAAAGAGCAACATGAATTGTAAGTGATTTAATTAGCATTTTAAATAGCTTAGAACCTTTGGAATTCAAGATTACTTCAAGCCCTTCTGCAGTCCAATTCCTTTTTTTATTTTGGATATATTTTACCCTGTTGATTATGGTGTTACATGGTTTAACTTTCCTGCTATGGCAAGAAAGCTGAGTTGTAAAACCCAGTTCTGTTCTATGCCTTGTTGCTAGGCGTTTATTTTTTCTACAGTTTTTGTAGTATCATACCCACATTGTTTGGATTTCCCAGTGGCTTTTGTCCGCCTCTCAGTTGGACTCCTTTTGGAAATCCAAGTTGTCTAAGATTATCTACAATTCATGTGTCTTTCAAGGGACAATTAAGAAAATAGTCCGGAAGTCATATGAGCGACACATGTCCCACCCCTCTGTGTCATTTGTCTTTTGTATTACTTGCTCACGAAACTGAGGCATGATCTTGGGAGGTGGGGTTACGCAGGGGCTGGCTTAACGTTTTTTGTTTCCCAGTGTCCCAACCTCATTTAGGCAGTAGTATCTATATGTACATTATCTACAATTCAAGTGTCCCTGAATAGACTTAAAGAAAAATATTTTTCAGCAAGTATAAAAATCTTATTGTTTACTCTGTAGGAATATACTGCATTTCTTCTCGTTTTGACCTTTTCATATCATGTGTTCTTTTCACATTCCTCCCTCACTATAACCAAAAATTAACAATATTTAGGGGGTTATTCACAAAGCTGGCGAACGTTCGGCTATTCACTCCGGCTCAGTAGGGCTGATTTCAGCCGTACATTGGCTGCACTTCAGTCAGCCAAACATGCTCCATGCTCTGCATGTTCATCTGAGCCAAAGTGCAGAAAGACTTCGACTCAGCCTATCCAACATCTGGCATTCAAAGCTCCAGCAGCTCACTTGCTGCTGTTCACCCCTATTCTCATAAGGGCCGAACGGCAGTGGGCGAATAGCCGAAGTGGCATTAGGCTTGGCTCTTCTGCTCGGTGCCGAGCAGAATAGAAAATCAATGAAAAGAGTTAAAAAAAAAAGGGAGGGTGTTCTACTGTATTTTAAATGTATTACCCTCGATTATTTACTATTTTCTCTAAATTGCTTGAAGAATGAGGCATATACCATATTTCATGGTTAGGAAGATTAACCGCCTAAAAATGGTAGTGTTACCATGACTATTTTGTATGAGAGCTCTCACTATTGCAGTTGACAAAACCTTGGTTCAAAAATTGCAGAAACTATTAAAACCTTCAAATGTATCTGGAACAATAAAAATCTTATCTTAGCTCTGTACAAGCCCCAGTCGCATTATAGCTTATAGCCAGAATATTTGACAGCCAGAATGATTTAAATGTCAGCTTGGAATTTCAATAACCCTACAATGTCTTTGAAAAACTATACCTGTCCAACCCTATATGCTAGTGTCATGAATGTCTCCAAATCTACCTAGCTAGTACATTTACAGTGTAAACACATACATTGTTGACAACGTTTTCCATCGTCGATTTTAATCGACTTAATCGAATAACTGTTGCAGCTCTATAACTGATATCTACATGCTCCCCTATGGAGTAATTTCTTGGAAGTTAGATTTCCTCTGCTTTACAATCCTCAGCATTTAATTGGCGCATACAAAAAAAGACATGTTACATCCTGCTACTGTAAAGTAGAATTTTTTTAAAAATAAATAAATTTCTAAACATTCTGTTTTTATTCCATTTTTGATCATAGTGACACAAAAAATAAAAGTAGAAAAATTTGAACAGTGAATGTGGTTTTTATTCAGGAAACTCCATTCATTCCAAAATCAAATGTTACATTTAAAACTAAATTTCCAAATACATTCAACAAGTCTAAACGCATTCTTGAATGTTCTGATTAAATTTTTTGTATAAATATCTGTAAAAAATAAGTCAAGGCAACTGGACTTGCTGTATTTTTCTTGAAGAAATTTCACTGGTCATCCAACCAGCTTTCTCAATTTAGAATGACTTGTACAAAAAATTATCTGGGAATAAATATGGTGAATGTTGCTCCAATCCACATAATCTGTTAGTCGCAACCAGGTGTCGATTGCATTTGCATAATTGAAGTCTAGGAGGTGTTATTAACTTGCCCAGAGAGAGGTGTTAAACCAGTGAAACGTCTTCAAGAAAAATACAGCAAGTCCAGTTGCCTTGACTTATATTTTACAGATATACCATGTCCTGGATGAATGAGAACCTTCACAGACTTTTTGTATAAATGTTTGTGCAAAAATCTACCAGTGTATGGCCAGTTTATGATTTTAAAGGATAACCCAGCCAACACATTTTTAGATGCTTAAATATTAAATAGTTCATTGCTCCAGTACCTCCAGCAACACCTAACTTTTCTAGTACTTTACATGAAAGCAAACATAAAACAAGACCAAAGGGGTTATTCACTAAAGAGCCTAAGGATCCAGCCGTAGCCTTGGCTGATTCTTCATTTCTCTTCGGCCAACTCCGCCCTTCGGTTCAGTCAAACCGAAGAGCTGCTGTACGGGCTATAAAGAATAAATAATTGGAAAAAAAATCCCCTGAAGTCCCAGAGCATTTTTTTCATTTTGGCAATTTTCCATACATTATACCTTCAGTGTTGGTAGTCTAACCTAATGTATTATACATCTTTTTTTTCAGAACATATAGGGCTTTAGTTTGGTCACAAATCTGAATGCATATATTTTTATTTAAAAAAAGAAAATATCAAAGCGCTAGAGGTATAGGCTGTATAGAACTCGGTACAACCAAGTATACAAGTGAGGATATAATCAAGTAAAGTGAAGGGTTAAGCAATTTGGCCTCAACCCGATAATGAATAAACGAATCAAAAGAAATCCTGCATAAAATATTCGCCGACAAAATACTCAAAAAAGTGGAACTGAATAACTCAATTGTGTCAAAGAAACTGTGAGAAACCAGACCAACGTTGAAACAATGAAGGAAAATAACCGATATGTGAAGGTCTATTAACTAGTGATGGTAACAAATATTAATCAAAAGTAATAAATTGTTGCATTAAATCATCAATCAATAATATGTGGCAAAAAACGTGATGACCTATCAAAGTCTGTAACCAATATGTAACAATATGCAGGCGATCCACAAAAGGCACCCTTACAATGAAGAAGTCAGATCACCGGAGCACAGTGTTCAGTGGAAGGTAATTTAAAAAGCCATAGGAAACGTACACAGGAAAAAAATAATAATTGATGGAGTATTTCAGTGGTAGTCCGACAACCCCTCTTACATGGGTATTCACCAAATGGAGTTAGTAGAAGGCTTTTGGTTAGTGGCACTTAGGCTTACGGTCACGCTTTATTTTGAACCCGGTTGTTTCCGCTCTGAGACCCGGCAGGGTGAGTGTTTTGTCTTCTCCCTTGCAGCGCTGAAGGTATCCCAGAAGCGCAATGATGGGTTTTCTCAGATACGGTATGCACCGTATCTGAGAAAACCCATCATTGCGCTTCTGGGACACTTTTTTGATCACTGGGATATTTTCTTTTTTGATCACTCAAAGGATTCTATCCTTTTTTTCACAGCTGCTTTAGGTTTTATTAATATATATTCATCTTAGTCATTATCCAGAAGCGCAGATTATTTATTTTACATATATTTTTATTTGTTTGGCTTTTATTAGTTTATAAATAGTAAAAAACTGGTAAAAACAAATGCATTTTGTTGTAATTCTTCCCAACATGTTTACGCTATATGTATATATTTAGCTGAATAGTAACGCTCAAAGTGAACGCATGATATTTACTCTAGGGGGGCTTTATTTTCCTTACAATGCAAAATTGCACACAGAGGGTAAAAATGATTTGCGTAAATTGTTTGCAAAACATTAAGATAAGATTAAGTTGGATTGATGATAGCATAAATTAGCATAACTGAAACTTTTTGACAGTTTTGTAATCACTAAAAATTCAAATCACATTGTGTTTAGTTACAGGATACTGAGATGCTTGCGCAGGCAATGCAATTGGCATCCAGATCATCGAATATTATTAATGCCACCAGGGTGTTCAATTTGGTAACAGCCTTTTTAAGGCACTGAGACAAATCCAGTGGTTTCTAGAAACTGAAAACGAGTGGTGTGTAAATATATTTACAGATATTTACAATGGTGCTGGAAAGTTCTCCAAATAAACAAACAAAAGAAAACTTCAAAACAGAACCTAGCTGTGTTCTCGCACTGTTCTCTGCACAGACTAGCAGATTAAAGAGGCTTAACCCCTTCGTGACTGACGACGTACAGTGTACGTCGCCAGCATTGGGGCTGTTTAAACAGACTCCCGGCGACTTTTGTTTAAACTTGTAGAGCCGACTGTCAGCTTTACAACAGAAGCGATCCTGGTGACTTACCTGTCGCCAGATCGCTTCTGTGTCCCGAAGAAGAGGCCGCCCCCCCCCCTCCCCCCCTCCGCCG
>NW_017306638.1:1154768-1184580 GCF_000935625.1 Nanorana parkeri | reverse complement strand
AACACCGTATCTGAGAAAACCCATCATTGCGCTTCTGGGACACTTTTTTGATCACTGGGATATTTTCTTTTTTGATCACTCAAAGGATTCTATCCTTTTTTTCACAGCTGCTTTAGGTTTTATTAATATATATTCATCTTAGTCATTATCCAGAAGCGCAGATTATTTATTTTACATATATTTTTATTTGTTTGGCTTTTATTAGTTTATAAATAGTAAAAAACTGGTAAAAACAAATGCATTTTGTTGTAATTCTTCCCAACATGTTTACGCTATATGTATATATTTAGCTGAATAGTAACGCTCAAAGTGAACGCATGATATTTACTCTAGGGGGGCTTTATTTTCCTTACAATGCAAAATTGCACACAGAGGGTAAAAATGATTTGCGTAAATTGTTTGCAAAACATTAAGATAAGATTAAGTTGGATTGATGATAGCATAAATTAGCATAACTGAAACTTTTTGACAGTTTTGTAATCACTAAAAATTCAAATCACATTGTGTTTAGTTACAGGATACTGAGATGCTTGCGCAGGCAATGCAATTGGCATCCAGATCATCGAATATTATTAATGCCACCAGGGTGTTCAATTTGGTAACAGCCTTTTTAAGGCACTGAGACAAATCCAGTGGTTTCTAGAAACTGAAAACGAGTGGTGTGTAAATATATTTACAGATATTTACAATGGTGCTGGAAAGTTCTCCAAATAAACAAACAAAAGAAAACTTCAAAACAGAACCTAGCTGTGTTCTCGCACTGTTCTCTGCACAGACTAGCAGATTAAAGAGGCTTAACCCCTTCGTGACTGACGACGTACAGTGTACGTCGCCAGCATTGGGGCTGTTTAAACAGACTCCCGGCGACTTTTGTTTAAACTTGTAGAGCCGACTGTCAGCTTTACAACAGAAGCGATCCTGGTGACTTACCTGTCGCCAGATCGCTTCTGTGTCCCGAAGAAGAGGCCGCCCCCCACCCTCCCCCCCTCCGCCGGACACCGCCGCCGTGCTTCCCGGGCTCCGTTGCCCGGGACCGGCTTCCTTGGTGTCCGTGGGGAGCTGGGGAGGAGGTCGGCGAACTTCCGTTCATTGATCCCCTCCCCGTTCTTTGGGACCGGGAGCGATGCAGATTGCATCACTTCCGGTCCCTGGGCTGTCAGTTCTGGGCTCCTGGAGCCCAGCTATAAGCTATTGAAGTGCGATCTGCACTTCAATAGCTTATTTCCAGTGTAAAGGTGACACTGGGGGTCTTTTGGACCCCCAGCATCACCTTAAAGAGTACCTGTCACGACCATCTGCTATCACATGGGGTGGCTTGTAAGCCCCTCTATGTGATACCAGTCAAAGTAAAGTTAAAAAAAAAAGCCTTTTCAATTAAAATTAAATAAAATCAATCTAATAATAATAAAAAAAAACATTTTAAAAGTCCTCCGCCCCCGCGAGCACGCGTGTCGCCACGTAAACACGCGTCAGGTGCGCCTACGTATGAAAACGACGAACGCGCTACACATGTTGGGTATTGCCGCGCACGCCGGAGTGAGAGCAATAATTCTAGGGCCAGTATTTTGGGGTATCTCTAAATTGATGACCTGTGGGGGCTTTTAAAACGTCTTCTATTGACTTTTTGGGGTACTGCAGTTTTTCGCAGTTTTACGGACGCACGCAATTTGTAACCCTGGCATGTTGGGTATCATTTTACCCGTTGTAACCTCATCTTTTATATTTAAGTTAAAAAATTGGTATTTTGTTGTGTTTTGGGGCATTTAATTACATTTTTCACTAAATGTTGGGGTTTAATAAGGAGTTGCGCTAATATTGCGCAACATAAAAATTTGCAACTACCACCATTTTATTCTATAGGGTCTTGGCATTCACAAAATATATAATGTTGGGGAGTTTTAAGTCATTTTCAGGCCTAAAATGTGGAATATAACATGGGTGCAAAAAATGAAAAAAGGGCCTCAGTCATGAAGGGGTTAAAGCTAATCAGACACAAAAATGCACAAACATTTTCCAGTTTCCACAAACCTTAGCTCCAGCAGATTTAACCCGCCTGCTCCCCAGGCTACAGAGCACTGTCTGTGAGCATGCCCATGACATTTAAAAAAATTCCCCAAGCTACTTAATTGAAGGTGCATTTCTGGGGTGGATCAGAGGATCCGGAATGTATACCTTTTTTTTTACAATTTTTTTTTTTACTTCGTTGTCGCATTCAGCTGTGCAGGAACAAATCACTTCTTAAGCTGGCCACAGACCTTACAACCATCGTAAGGCCCATCTTGGACAGGCAGATCGTACTTGAGATAATCGCAAGCCCGCCCCGTTGAGGGGCCGGCTTCCGATGACCGCAATGCTGAACGGGCAGTATGCGCTTGCTCACACCGGCCCGTGCAGCATTTATCTTACAAACATGTCACACACCCGCCGACAATCGTACGGTTCTCGTCGGGTTTTCGCACATGTTCCTAAGATAAAAAGTCGTGCGACCTTACAGTGGCAGAGGTCGCACGCCTTCCACACACCTTGCGATAATCCTACGATTTGCGAGATTTCCCTCGATTATCGCAAGGTGCCCACACACCTAGCGATAATCGTACGATAATCGCGTGAAATCTCGCGATCGCACGATTATCGCGATTCTGTCTGCTCCAGTTTTGATAAATTCCCCTCAATGTGTAAGCATTGTGTTTGCATTCTCTCCTACAGTGTGCTCCTACGGAGCAATCTGTAGATTGATCTGAAGCCCTGGGACTGATTGTTTCAGCTCCTGGGCTTAGTGCTGGACCCCAGCTGTCACTGACAGTTCAAGTGCTGTAAGCCACTGCGACCTGCAGGAGCTGTTGAGTCTATGCACCATTTTAAAATGGCTATGGTAAAACAGCTGCTGTCCCTGTGTTGTTTTAGAAAGGCACCCACAACTCAAGGGGTTAAAAAAGAGATTTTTTGCTAACAGATTGGATAATATACTAGATAAATTAACAATTTGTTTTTAAAAACAGCAGTTAGAGACAAAAAGGAGATCAAAAATCACATCACTTTTATGTGACTCATTCACTGCAGTTAGTCTTTCCTCATACCTTGCAGCTTTAATGTCAGTGCTATAAATGTGAGGTGGATGGCATCGTTCATAATGCAGTAATCTCCTGACAAATCTGGATGCAGTGTAAGAGAAATAGAAGATTTTCTTTTATAATAAACAGTACTGTGCAAAAGTTTTAGGCAGGTGTGAAAAATGTGAAAGTAAGAATGCTTTCGGATTAAAAGTGTTGATAGTTAATTTTTATCAATTAACAAAATGGAAAGTAAATGAACAGATAGAAATCCAAATCAAATCAATATTTGATGTGACCTCCCTTTGCCTTCAAAACGGCATCAATTCTTCTAGGTACACTTGCACACAGTGTTTGAAGGAACTCGGCAGGTAGGTTGTTCCAAATATTTTGAAGAACTAACCACAGATCTTCTGTGGATGTAGGCTGCCTCAAATCCTTCTCTCTCTTCATGTAATCTCAGACAGACTTGATGATGTTGAGATCAGGGCTCTGTGCGGGCCAAACCATCACTTCCAGGGCTCCTTGTTCTTCTTTATGCTGAAGATAGTTCTTAATGACATTAAATGTATGTTTGGGGTCGCTATACTGCTGCAGAAAAAAATTTGGGAGCAATCACAGGCCTCTCTGATGGTATGGCATGATGGATAAGTATCTGCTTGTAACACTTGTGTCGCCTCACGGCCAGGAACGAGAGCCGTTCGCGCTGCTGCGCAGGCGCGCAGCGAGGCTCCGCCCACTCTCGGACGGGGTCCGTCGCTGTTACTGCGCAGGCACGCCACAAGACTCCGCCCACTTACTCAAGCCGTTGGCATAAAGCCGCGGTCCGCTGTTTGATCGGCGTCCCACTATTGTTGAAACAGGACAGCCTCCACTTGCTCCACTCCAGGAACCAAATCAATTGGGGAACCAAGCTAAGCCTACGTTCTCCCACACCAGGGAGTTCCACGAACCGCAAGTATCCCGGCCATAGCTGTATGGCTATACCTGCTGAACTACCTATTGATTACTACAGGCTATTGAACTGCCTACTGATTATCAGTGAACTGCATACTATTCATATGACCCATTGAACTGCCTATTGATTATCAGTGAACTGCATACTATTCATATGATCTATTGAACTACCTGTTGATTCTAAATCTGCATAAGATAGAACCATATACTTATCTCGCCCCACCATTTGAATTACCTACTGAATTCTCAATACCTACCTTGTTTTGCTATACAGGGTTGAAGTGTTGCTATACGGGGTGTGATGTGAAGCAGCTCCCTCCTCGCCTTACTCACATACTGGGCATCAGAGGTAGAGCTGCGATCTGATTCCCGTCCTTCTTGAATAGAAGCCTTATCCGCAGCTGCGGTCCATAAAAACTACTACCCCCGGGGGCAAGTTGTTACACTGCTGGTATTTCTCAGCATTGAGGACACCATTGATCCTGACCAAATCTCCAACTCCATTGGCTAAAATGCAGCCCCAGACTTGCAAGAAACCTCCACCATGCTTCACTGTTGCTGCAGATTCTCATTATTGTACTGCTCTCCAGCCCTTCAGCGAACAAATTGCCTCCTGCTACTGCAAAATATTTCAACTTTTGACTCATCAGTTCAGAGCACCTGCTGACATTTTTCCACCCCAGTTCTTATGTTTGTTATCTAGCCGAAGGATCGGCCGAAGCTACGGCCAGATCCTTCGGCAGCTTTGTGAATAGACCCACTTGTGTCTTGTATCTATGCTCAGTCTTGCCATTGTTTATTAAATGTGACATGAAACTGTCTTCCACAACCTTACCTTAACAGCAGAGTTTGGCTGTTCATCACCCAGTTTTAAGCCTCCTACACAGCTTTTTTCTGTTTTAGTTAATGACGGTGTTTGTATATCAGATATGTCTACTTTAATTTTCTTTATGGGTGAGAGTGACTGAAAATCAATTTTGGAAGAGACTCATAAGGCCCTACACATTCTATATTACTGGACATTTGGCCTCTGGTTTGGCTAACTGGGCGCTGCTTTCTTTTTCTGTTTTCTGTTGAAGTTGCCAAACACAGTTCTTTGCTTATCTCTGTTGGATCTAAATCCAACAACAAAAATGTAATACATTTTATAATTCAATTGCATATACGACATCTGAGATTCATATATGGGGGGCCCCCACTCCTGAAAACCTGTTAATAGAAAAAGAATTGGAACCAATTGAGTTTTTTTTAGCAGGGCCAGTGACACAATGCCATATATTGTATTTTTAAAAACTTAATTTTATTTGATTACATTTAAAAATCCGTACATAAAATATCATATTTAAAAAAACCATCAGCTCATTGCTTATATGTTTAGAAAGATATGCAAGAAAGACCTCCATGGGACACACCCTCAGATGATAACAAATTAGTGCATTTTTTTAATATAATCATCACAATTACTGTCAATGATCCATCACATGATTGCTTAAAGTCTCTTGAGGGTGGTTTGCTCTTTCTACGCATTTCGCGCACACCGTGCTTCCCCAGGAAAGGAATAAGAGGAGGTCAATGTGAAAGCAATGCACAGAATGTATTCATGAAGAGGAGTAGCAAACCCCAGGACTTGCAAGTCAAAATGAGGTACCCTACCCAGACAGATGAACCCAATTCTGGAGGATTGGTTAAAACACATTTGTACACTAAATCCTGGTAAGCAAGGCAGTCTTAATGTGTGGAATACAAGGAAACAGATCTTGTATGTTGGATGCTTCCAGCTCAAACACCACATCAGTCTACATGCCAAAAGACACCTGTACCACAAAATCCCCATCACCGCCGACCGCAATGCTGCCCCATTGCTTACTAGTCCTTAGATGTGGTGGATGCATTTGTTTCTTTTTTTACGTTTTTTCCCTTTCTTTTCACCTGGTGATCCGGCCAGTAACACGTCCTGTCCTAGAGTGACATTGCATACTTAATTGTATCTATGGAGAAGGAGTGTTGTCACCATATGACAGGAATACAAACACCTCACACCCGTCTCCTGTCCATAACATAGAGTGGAAGGGCACTGTAGTCTTCAGAGATAGCTGGTAACTGATTAGTTTCTTTGGGGCAGAGAATCCTTGGCAGAGTTATATATAAATATATATATATATATATATATTTGAAATGTGTTAATAAGAATGTAATAAATAAAAAAAGTAATTGATAAGAATGCAGCACATGCAGAGAGAGCTGCATGTTATCAGATGGCCAGATTTCTGTCAGTGCAAACAGGTATTTTTTGTACTCTTATTGAACTTATATAACACCAATCTAATGGTATATGTACCAGACCAAAGGGGAATAAATATGAAAAGTTAATTGTTAGTGTTTACATACATACATACAACACTTTCTTTCCAGGCATGCCTATATTTTTGTTTTTTAAAATTATGACAGAGTTACTGTAACAGAGTTATGTAACTTTAGTTATTTAAGGCTTAATATTTCGTTTATATGTAAAAGTTCCTGTGTATTTACAAAGTTTGATATATTTGACAGTGTGCATTAACATTATTAATGAACCTGCTTTGGTGTGTGCAAACTATTGTGAGTTGCAATCAGCAGAGAAGAGGCAGTGCAGTGTCTTTTAATGCAAATTTTTAAGCAGGAAGTTGTGTTTGGTAAAGCATAGTCCCTGAGCATCAGAATATCTTTTTTGTATTTATTTTTGATAAATGTACTACATTTATTTAGATTGGAGCTATTCATATACAAAATATCATATAACTGTAACTGCTTTTTAACATTACTAAATATGGCACTACTGCCTTATGTTTAGTCATCTTCCAAGTTTCTTTTACCTTTTGAAGTTCTCAATCTTAAATATCACTAGCAAATTCCAGAATTATGTTGCCATCTGTTGCATCTCAACCTTCATGTGAAAATACATCTTTTGATAGGCATGAAGGACATGCCCGTTCCAGTTATTGCTCCAAACTGCTGCCGATTATTTAAAAGAAATTTACATGTTTCACAGATATACTTTTTTTTATTTTCAGGATCAAAGGGACCGTACATATTCTACATTAAAAACAAAATTAACATCTGCTTCCATCAATAATCTTCGACCTGGAACAGTTTATGTGTTTCAAATTCGAGCCTTCACTGCTGCTGGCTATGGAATGTACAGTCCTAGGCTTGATGTCACCACCCTGGAGGAGGCTACTGGTAACCTTTCAACTTTTTTCTACAGTATGTAGCAAGTTTACTTGTAAAATATCCATTCACAATGGGGGGCACTTTTCACCCAAAAAAATGGGCTGAAAATCTCGGCTTATACTCGAGTATATACGGTATGAGTTAAATGACAACATAGTGATGTGTATTTTGTTTGCTAACAATGTTTTTATAAGGGGTATATTTGTAAAGTAACAGATGTGCCATTCATCAAAGATTTACCACAGGTAAACCATCCTGGTGCATATGTTTAACACTTTGCTAGAACCCTTATTTTTTTATTTTTATGCACATTTTAGGCCTGATAATGACTTAAAACCCCCCAAATATTATATATGTTCTGACCCTGCCGTATAAATTGGTGGCAGACGCAGTTTTTTATGTCACACCAAATTCGCACAACTGTTTATAAAACCCATATTTTCATTCAAAAATATATACTCATATTTATTTTATTACACACAAACACAATATAATACCCAATTTTTTTTTTTATATATATATATATATATGTGTGTTTTATTAAACAATAATGTTTTTTAAATGTTTTCTTTTTTTTTACTTTACTGCTATCATAAGGTAGCTGATGACCCTTTCCCCTCCCTATATCATAGCACAGTCCAGGTGGCAGGTTCTCTCTAAAGATGCATCAGGGGTTAATGTCACCTCTACACTCTTTTAAAGCTAATCGAGCACATCGCTTATACTGGTCCTAATCAGAGCTGATCATATCTGGGTTTATTCTTCACAACAACAGTCTCCTGCCAATCTCCATTCTAACAACCACCATGATGGTCCCAGGCACCCAGCATGGGTAGATGAGCCTAGGAGGGGCATCATGTTACAGTACATATGGAAGTGATCGGGGGCTTTGCAGCCGACTGAACTGCTTCCACAAGAAAGCCAATGGTGCAGTATGCAATGTAAACAGCTTGTAAACAGCTTGTTTACATGTCAGTGCTGCTTCTGACATCGGTAGCATCAAAAGGGTTAAATTACAATTATTGATTTACCTGCAGGTGAATGTTACATTCACTGCTTTATAAATATGCCGCTAAGTCCTTAAAGTGGTCAGCCAACAATTTTAAAGTTTTGGATAGTGACAACAGTTTTACCTGGGAGGAAGTGAAGAAAGTGGGA
Organism: Nanorana parkeri; assembly: GCF_000935625.1. Classification (NCBI taxonomy): domain Eukaryota; kingdom Metazoa; phylum Chordata; class Amphibia; order Anura; family Dicroglossidae; genus Nanorana; species Nanorana parkeri. The sequence goes on along the minus strand of NW_017306638.1, from coordinate 1,176,205 downwards.
ACATCTCCAAAAGCAACACAGACAGAAGCAATTCTTTTTACTATAGTAGAGGTGTCTAGAGCCCTTGTCAGCTTGCTATTGCAATCGTTTTGTATTTTTGAAGATGTTCTCTCATTTGCTTCTAGGTAAAACTATTGTCTGTTTCTTTAACAGAGCCCTGGATAGCAGTATAAATCCACAAGGGCTCTAATTCTTCCTGACTATTTCCACTACTAAAAAAAAAAAGTGTTTGGCTGTACTTACACTTTACTTTCTGCATGCCCAGGGTTACTTAATATACAGTATCTGTGACTGAATAACTATGATAAGAAGACTTTAATGCGTGCTTTTGCTGACTTGGTTTGGAATACAAATTAGGGTGCAGATTGATGGCCCTTGGTCATTAAGGTATTAACAGAGACTAATCAACTTTGCTGGTGTTACTTATGCAAGTATTAAACTGATAAATACATTTTAAATAATGTATGTTTTTATTCTTGTGTCTTTTTACAGCTACAGCTGTAACCAGTGAGCAGAATCCCGTCATTATAATTGCAGTAGTTGCCGTGGCAGGCACTATTATTTTGGTCTTTATGGTCTTTGGCTTCATCATAGGTAGAAGGTAATATTTTTTTTTTCACTTTCAAAGACAAAAATAATAGAGAACAATACACAGACAATATAAAGAATACCATTTAGTGTACTCTGTAATTAACAAGTCTGTCTGGTGCTGAAACATTAGACATTGTCACTATTAAGGTTCCATGCTAGCTTATTGTTAAGATAATCCTCCTGTGTATAGAATAAAAACACCCACGGCTAAACATCATTCCCTTGGATATAGCCTGGGAAATATATCCATAGGATGAATAATTATTTTTTTTCTGTTTATATGTTATACTTCTGCTTATCAGATGTTTATCTTAAAACTTTCACTTCAAATGTAGTCATTCACATGTGGGCCAAATATGACAAAGGTTAATTTAAAGGTTCAGCTGATTGGCCTGAAGTTATGTCTTGTCTTGATAGAAGCAAGTTGTTATAATTGTGCATTATATATATACTTTGTGTATGTGTGTGTGTTTATATATATATATTTATTTTTTTCTCAAGGAAGCACATTCTTATTTAGTTACAAAATTTCAAGAGTATCTTCAAATAATATATTATATATACACCTTTTTTCATCATGTCTAGGCATTGTGGCTATAGTAAAGCTGATCAAGAAGGAGATGAAGAACTTTACTTTCATTGTAAGTGTTTGCTTTCTTTAATTTCAGGAAACATCTTCTACTTTATTTATGCTATAAATCTGTAATAGTAATTAATCCTCTACAAGTTAAGAGTGACTTGAGTGTGTCAATGGGGACTCAGTAAATCACAGCTGAAGCTCACTCCACTTAGCACATATATTTGTTCTGTAACAAGCGGTCATATTGTTCACTTCTGTGATTATTACTTTCACACCATTTTAAGGACCTCCCATGAGATTCAGTAATTTGAAGGTCAGTGGTCAAGCTGCTGTGGTATTTGCCTATAGCTGCTTTTCCACAATCTCATGTCAATCATCTTAATGAGATGCAATCATTGCAAGTTTGCTAAACATGGAACTCTTTATGCAAACAATGATTATTATACAATACATTTATAATGATAATATGATTTACCTACATATGTCATAAAAAAGCAGGCCAAGGCCTACTACCCAAAGTATGAGATTAGCAAAATCTACAGATTTTGCCAGCCTGCATGTGAGCAAATTGACATGCTCTTGGCCCAATTCTTTATTCTAGATTTAATGTGGATGGCTATTTGACTCACAATTGAGAAATATTCCAGCAAGAAGAAGCAATTATAAATAAGAGCAGAGACAATATCTGCAAGCATCAATCTTCTAAGACAAAATGAGGACATGGAAATTAGATGAAGAAGAACACAATTCATTTATATTTATGACAGAAATTAGAAAGTGCTGATACAGTAAGCTACTTTACCCATGCTCATGCCTTAATGATGACGATCTTGGTTTAGATATTTCCGTTTGTATTTCTCCCTACAAGATTGATTTTTTTTAAATAAGCTTTATGCCATTTATAGTATATGTACTGTACATATGTCTATAAATTTGTAAAATCCTGACAGTTAAGCATACTATGGGCTCACGTTTACATTAGTAAGCGCCTTTGCATTCTGAAACATACCTTTCAAGCACATCTGCTAGTCTTTATTTAACACTAGCAAGAATGCAACATCAAAATTCTGTTCTCTACATTTTTGCTTAAATCTCCATTTAAAAAATGATTTATTGTTTAGTGGATGCTTTCTGGGATAAATGACAAAACCAAGATTTAGGTGATATACGCTATAGCATCTCATTTATATTGACACTCGCCAAAACCTTTTTGGTGTAGGGAAACAGTTAGAATTTCTCTCAAGTTTTGTTTTTTAATAAAGGCAGTTTGAGGAGATATCCCCCCAATTTAAACCCCAGATATCCCCCCAATTTAAGCCCCAGATAAAACAAATACGGAAAGTGAGGGGAAATCTTCAATAGAAAGCGGAGTTCTTACTTTGTCCTTCTCTACTAAAGAAAGTGTTTTTAGTGCTGCCTTTGTATTTGTTGGAGATTGTTCTGGTGACAACCTTGTCACTAGGAGAGGTATTAGAGAAAAAATCGCCTCAATGAAACTAAAGTAGAAACTTTAGAGGTTGTGATCCTTCTCTACGCATATACTGTTGTTGCCTGAAGAAGGGACTGCCTGGTCCCGAAACGTATCTAGAAACGGAGTGCGAGTGACTTCATGGTATTTTGCCTTTTCCATGCTATTCACACCTAAAAGATACACAATGACATGCTATATGTGCAAAATCACATTTATGAATTAATGTATTTATTTTTGCTGCTAACATTAAATATAAAACATTTTGCATATATTCTAATCTATAATATATTCTTCTTCATGGCTTGCTTATGATTCATTTTGTTACATTTCAGGAATTACTGTATTAAACATTTTTATGTAACATTATATGTAGTATTCTATTATCTAAAAAATTAATTCAGATCAACTGTTAATTTGATTAGGATTTATTTCTGAATTGCAGCTTAGCTGTATTTCTTTTCTGTAGTATCCTATGCATCCATTATTGCCAGTTTTACAGCTCTAAGCAAAGTATTCTTGGAAAGGACCAGATTTTTTTTTTTGCTGAACCAGTCTGTCAGCATGCGTTGAAGGCAAGGCTTGTGATTCATTTAATCTGACTGCATCAGCAGCAACAGAACACAGTGGTCACCAGCTATTTACAGTTGGTTTTGTTTTATTGTTCTTTTGTATAACGCAAATTTTCAGGAGTTTGAATGCCTTTTTATTGATTTTTTTCCTTGTGGAAAAAAGCATTAAACTTGGTTTAGTGAGGTCCACACTGTACCTTAATTTTCTATGCGCTTCCATCTTTCATTGAATCGAGCTCTTTTAAAAACAATAGCTCTGTTTACTAAAGCAATTGCAATTTACATTTTTATTTCCTCCTATGGTTTCCTACCAACAATGCTTTGAGATCCCAGCCAACACTATTTCATGTTGGTATGCCAGAGTAGCTCTCTCCTGTCAAAATGTTTCATGACAGCTCGAATAAAGAACCATCGGAGGCCCGTTTGAGATGCACGAGGTTACTTGGAATCCAGGCCGCTTATCATGGAAAACGAGAGTGTGGCTCGTTCTCCATCTGCCTGCCTGAAATGACATTGTAGGAGGTTAACCTATTGTTTCCTATGCCCTCCCACTCTCTCTCTTTCATTCATCTATTTCAGACTCACTAACAGATAAGAGCAAGGTGTTGATAGCAAAAAATACAGACTAAGTGATTGAATTATGCAAATGAGAGCTGAAAGATAAATTAATTGCTGGCATTCCATTCAAACTGTTGCTCAACATTGTCAAAATTCTGATTTATTTAAATGAGAAGTCAGAGATGCTGGTGTCTCAAGAAATCATTAATTTATGCTACAATACTTGCTTTTTATGCTATTGTTTTCATTTTGGAAGTGTTAGGATACAATTAGATAGAATAATAAAACAAGAATACAAATATATAGGGATAAACAAAAACAATAAATGTAGAAGATTTCAGGAAGTGTATGAATAATTTCATATTCATGCAAACATTTACAGTTAACTTTTCTATCCTTTCATTCCCTTCCCTCCTGTTATTCCATTCAATGGTTTATTTTAAAAATTGTCCTGTGAAATATCAGAATTGAAAGCGAAGCCACTGTTTTAGATATCACATTGCTGCGTTTAATCACTGCCTGCATGTGAAAACTGTGATGTTGTGCAGAATGAGGATCTCTTACCATTACAAGCAGCGTTTGACTGTGTAGGATTTTATCAGCTTAAAAAAGCCTGACTCCTATATTAGAGTAATTAATAGAGAGCAGTAATCTAATCCAAGCAGCTGACTTATATGGACATAACTTCAGCTGCAGATGAACAGATATCTGCCCAAGAATTATGGTGGGAGATGGGAGCATCTGCCTGACATTTAGCACTGGATCCCATCACTGTTTCTTGCCCAAAGAAAATGCATGTTAATTGCTAAAAAGGATTGATTGTCCGGGTCATTGAACAGTAAAGAATGCTTCTGTCACTGACAGTAGTTATTGCTGCCTCCTATGTGTACCCCTAAATTATTTAATCCTCACCTGAATTTTAAGCCATTTGACTGAGGTGGAAGGATGTCATTTTTGACCTGTTTAAGTTTTAAGGCCTATGTTAAGGGCTTGGGTCAATAGTAGGGGTGCACCGATACTAGCATCGGTGCCAATATTGAGTATTTGGGTGAGTGCTTATACTCGCCCCAATCCACCGATACTTACCCTCGATACTGCAGTGCAGGGGGAGCATGGAGCCGGCTTCCTTTCCAATCATGAAGCTGGGAGGTGGGTCATGACGTGCCGCCCGGCTTCCTGATTGGCTAGGAAGCTAGCTTCACTTGTTGCTAGGCAGGCTGGCTTCCTCACCAATCAGGAAGCCGGACGGCACCTCATGACTCGCCGCCCGGCTTCCTTATTGGTCAGGAAGCCAGGAAGCCTTCCTGATAATCTGGGCACACGGCACCAAAAAAAACGGTATCGGGGCATCCCTAGTCAATAGCATGAGTTTCAGATGCTTCTGAGATAAATAAAAATAGAATCAGATGCATATAAATGTTAATTAAACTCATTCTGACCTGCATTTGACTTGCTTTAAACAGGTTTTGCATCCCCATAGACTTGTATGGAAATGCAAAACCCGTTTGAAGCAAATAAAACTTGTCAACACACAACCTTTAGATGTTGGCAGGCATGTTCAGATATTGGGAAACTTTTAGGGTTGGCTTTCCATTTCTGTGTTCAGAATTGTTGAAATATGGGGAAAATTTTAGAGCTGACTTTCTAGTTTTGTGTTAGCCTTTGCTTCAATGAGTGAATGCACTAACAGCCGAACTAGTGTCCCTATATTACATATTAGCCCATTTTGTATTTGTATATGTGTTGAGACATCCTTGTCCCTGCATTGAGAATCAGATGCTTTTTTTCTTTTTCCTGAAAGCCCTTTAATGTCCCTCCAACCTGAGCCTTTGAATTTAACATTTTGCAAGGTTTGAAAACAAAAAACTTGGTCCATTATCAAATACAATCTGAAGTACTTAGCTTTAGACAGAGCTCATGTGCCACTTACAGTATGTGGATATTTTTTTGCTTTTAAAATGTAATAGCAATATGATTAGCAAGGTCATTGTGTCATATTCACATGTTCCGAGAACCCTTGCTACAGAGTATTACTTACCATGTTTCTTATTTAAGCAAATAAGCACCATTGCAGTTGCCCTGGCCTTACTTAATGATGCTTTCTGTCTTTTTTATGGTATACGCTCTCCAAATTTTACATTGATTCATATAATCAAAAGGCATATGCATGATCTAGCTGGTGGTAACTACATTATGGAGTGATTGAGTTTCTACCTCACTTACAAAATTGGAGTAGTGGAAATTAAGAAATTAAAATGTATATTTTTGAGTGATATCACAGCCAGGCAGCATCGTAAAAGTAATTTTCACTGCAGCACTCAAATATTGCCGTAGCAGTTGGGTTACTCAACAAATAACACTGTGCTATATTAGTATGCTGAGCTTTAACTTTCTTTCCTCCGGATCTTGTTTAATATGCATGTGTACACATACTGGTTATCATGCTGCGCTTGCACATTATCCTGATTCTTACATGTACTTGGCTTCATGAAAGAAATACCTTCTGCCTAGAAGCAGTAAAAATGACAATCCTAGCTAACTGCACATAAAAGTGCATTCCTTCATCACTGTTCTGCTTTCTGACATCATTACAGTTAAATTTCCAGGCACCAAAACCTACATTGACCCTGAAACATATGAAGATCCAAATAGAGCTGTCCATCAATTTGCCAAGGAGTTAGATGCATCCTGTATAAAAATTGAGCGCGTGATTGGTGCAGGTAAGTCAGAGGTGTCTGTTTTCTTCAACATTTCCATTTAGCCTAGATTGAATATCAAATATGATATGACAGGAAAATAATTACAGCTTAAAAGCAAAACATTTTCTTTTAACAGAATGTAAAGTGCCTTTAAAAAAAATAAAAAATATGCTGTGCTTGTGAAATCCCTGTAAAACGGTCCATTGTTTTGATCTGTGTGTTATGGGGAAAGTGTTGATTTTTTTTATATTTTAAGTATAAGCTCTTCTACTGCATTATTAGACTAGCATTTGTTAACCATCATGCTGTGGCACCCTGGGATGCCTTCTGGCTTCCAGGGGAGCCTCAAAATTTTCACGTCGCCATACCTCCAATGAGAAGAGGGATTCTGATGTGAAGGGAGGGGCTCTTGATGTAAAAAAGTCGAACGCTAATGTAAAGAGGGGCACCTGATACAAAGGTGGGCTCTTGATATAAAGGGTAATTCTCATGTGAAAGGGGGGACTCTGATGTGAAGTAGAATTTGAACCCCACATTTTTTATGTTTCCCCCTTAAAAACCCTATCTGGCATCTTATCTTGGATAAGCGTCTGGAATGGATTAGACTACATGACTGTTAGGCTGGGTTTACACTTAGGCTTATCGAATATGTGTGGCGCGTTTTTAGCGCGATTCGCTAAATGGATATGCACGGCAAATTCGCCCCAAAGAAGCTCCTGTACTTCTTTTGGCGTAGGGCAGTTTGTAGCGCGTTTATACGGCCTGTAATACGCCCAGGTGTGAACCATACCCATTGGAAATAATGGGATTTCGGTGTTTGAGCATTTTGCAGAGCGTAGGAACGCGCTACAAAACGCCCAGGTGTGAACGGGGCCTAAGTGAAAGGTTCCATTCTTCACAAACTGACATACACTAACATGTTTACAAACATACAAGCAAAAAAAGAATTTCACTATAGGACAACTGAAGGTTTCTAAAGGCACCCCCTTACATTTGACTCCTTTTAACCTGTTTTAGTCACTGGTGAAGTCCATTTTGATGGTTAACAATGTCATTAAGGTTAGATCAATTACATATTAAAAACATGGACAACTCAGTAGGAATCATTTTACGACTTTAGGAATTATTATGTATTGTCTGCTATGTTTATAAACACCAGACATAGCAGGCAGTATTTATGTTTGCAGGAGACTTTAGTCAAGATCATGGGTCGGAAATAGAGATAAATAAGCTGCTATGAACAGACCAATATCTGATACAGATTTAAAAAAAAACAAATAACCCCAAGAGTTCAGTGGATTTATGGAATCCACATACACTTTCCTTGCTAGCAGTATAGTGATTAGCAATATTAAATATAATAAACTCATTTTACAAATAAGACTACTCTATTCACTGAATTCACTGCTCAATATTATTTTCAGATAGTATTCCATTTCTAAACAATGTAGTGCACTACTTTCTGCTATCCAAGCTTCTGATGGTGGATATTATTTATAGTAGCTTACATTTTAGGTTTATATGCAAAAAAAGAGCTTAGCAAACATCAACCTCTGTTCTCGTAGAGCAGTTCTGACCCTTTCTTGGTCTCCTATATCCCTTAAATGGTGAAGGCCCCAGTATGGGGGCACTGCCAGCTGGCAGCAACTCCTGGTTTAGTAACTCTGTAGTCTAATGGATGGGATTGTAAGTGTTATTACCCTTAATTTACCCATGGATATTAGACAAAGTTCATTCAGTACTTGCAATTTCAACAGATTCAAATGATAGTCATTTAGCCAGCAACCTCAGCAGATCCTCCACAACAGACAAGGTTTATTGGTGGGCTGAAAATGTATGGCATGTAACCTGCTGTTTTCCATGTCAGTAAAGAGATAAACAAACCACAATGATACAGAATAACATGCAGACTTTTAAGATACAAGCTTGCATATGTATAAACGTGCATATCAGCTGAAGGAAATATTTTTGGTCATTTGATCATTTCTTTAGGACTAATGACTTTGGGTATAGTTAGTGATTGCCATTGCAATCCTGCTTATAAACAATCAAAGTAAAGTAGTGAATTATGTCCAATTCATTGTAGTAAATTATACATGTTGTATGTTGGTGTTAGTGGGATTCACTGATTTGTTTGTTGGGAGACTTAATACAAGGCTCTGTAAAGACTAAATTATAGTGCACATGCATAAAAGAGATACATGGGGCTTAACAGCATCATTCAAAAAGGATAATTCACTATACAAACATGCTAACACACTCTGTACATAGTATCAGTAGTGGCACACATCTTTTTTACTTAATATGCCTTTTTTGACAGAGAAATACTTCTGCCGCCACAGGCAACAAAATAATGAATGTTAAATGCCAAATTGCTTCCCAGCACACACATTTAAGGTATAATTATATAGGACTAAGCAAGTTATCCTGTGAACAACTCTATTTAGATAAATCCTACAGGTGAAAACAGCTAATCTCATTTCCTGACTTAATATATAATTGAACACAAGATTAAAAAACAAAGCACATTGTCATTAGGGCAGAGATATTAAATATCAGGTTCTCTATCCACTGACAGGATGCAGTGCTTAATTCTGGCTGGATAGGATCGCTAAATTATACAGTGTGTATGTAATTTTGTGAAATCTGTGATAAGAGTGTTTCGCAACAACAGCAGGCCTTATGAGATTGTGTGACTGCATTGAAATGTCCCTTTGTTTATTGTTTGTCATTGCAAACCTTGGGCTTGGTACAAACAGCTTCAGCGTGATGACTCCGTGAGGTAAACCTCAAATAACATACACAGCGTTCACAAACACAACCTTACTGTTGCGCCAAAAATCAAGTGCATTTTTATTTTATTCCTCAGTAAAAATTTATGAGCACTAAAGGTAAGGTAGTAAATCGTGTTTATTGCTGTTCTTTCATAGATGTTGTCTATGTTTGCATTAGAAGAAGGTAACAGGATTTATTTACCGTGCTGGGATTTCATTTAATTAATCATACAATATCTTTTAAAATAAAATATCCTTTTACACATCACAGGTCTTATGTGGGTTTCATAAAAACTGCATTAGTTTGGAAACATCACTTGACTACAGCTGTTTAAATATAAGCATATAATATGTATTACACTTGATTTACTTCATATATAGCTGATTTATTAAAGTTAGATTTTATGTTTTTATGTGAATTAAACATACAAATAATAGCTAGACAATATTCACAGACTGTCACCAATGGAAAGGTTACTTTTTGATAGCTAGACATAGTGTAATTATTACACTAGTGTTCCTAAAGTGTGGGCCAGAAAGGGTGTACTGGGATGAATAGCTCAAAACACACAAGCATTCCGAGAAGTATTCGCTTTGTGTCATGCTACACCTTGCTGAAATGAGTAGGAATTGGGGTGTTTGGGGACTTTGATGCTGAAGTAACTGTTCACTTCCTTGCCACAGACAGGGTCCCCACGTAGGGGATGTCGAAACACTGGATCAGTGTGGTAATTTCACATAGGTGATGAATGTGCTTTAGCATCCAGCCCCTAATGACTCTAACCCCTAGCTACCTTTTGCTTTCAAAGTTGATAAAAGATAAATTTTCACTCATGTTCCAAACAATAGCTGAATAATTAAGCATCATCCCGACTTTTTTCTTCTGACTTAAGGAGATCACTATTTGAATGCATGTTTATCTGTGCTTGGATAACGACATTATTCAGCTTGCAGGGAGACTTCTGTACCTAAAGCAAAGTGATAGAGATATAGCGGTTGACTTACTTTTTAAAAACATTTCTGTGCACATGATTAGGTATTTTAAGTGAACATTAGTTCACTTTATTCAGTAAACTATGTGAACATTTGCTACTACCTTTCCTGACAAATACATGTCAAAAAAATGTATACTTAAAGAAGAACTCCGAGCAGAAGAAAACTTCATCCTTGCAGGGCTACCCCTGCACTGGAAGGGTTAAGTGCTAGTTTTCGTCTCAGGTCTAAAATAACAATAACGCCTGGCTTCTAGACCAGTCTCTGCATCCTCTTTCCACCTCCACTTTGGAGATGGATTGACCCTCGGCATCCTCCCATCCGGTACACTGTATTGAACGTGGCAACTCAGGGGTTCTTAGACCACCAGAGCAGAGGGGAAGAGAGGCTACAGGGACCAGTCTAGCAGCCAGTCGGGACCAAGGTTCAGGAGTATATCTTTGTATTTTAGATCCTAGGCGAAAATGAGCACTTAACCCTTGCAGTGCAGGGATAGCCCCACTGCAAGGGTTACGTTTTCTTCTGCTTGGAGTTCTTCATTAAAATCCAGGTTTCTTCCAGTTTGTCATGTGATGAGTGGGGTCCTTCTTCTCCAGCATTGGTTGTGGGCGGTCCTCATTGCTCCATCGAATAGCACTCAAGTTGTGACGTGAAAGTGTTAAAATATACAGCATTCCACTATGATCCCAGGCTTCATGAGGACACCTCCCTGGGTGTGTCTTTGACAGTCAGGGCTCATGGTAAGTGGTTAAACGACACTGGGAGCAATTTGACCTAGAAGAGGAGTGGCAAATGGTGTGGAAGAGGATGTGGAGGGCAGCATTGAATCATAGAGTTAGTGATTAGTGCTTTCAGACCATTTTTTTTTTATCAAACAGGAAAGGGGGCACAGCTGTTTCGTAAAAACAAATCCCATAGTTTGACTTTTATGTAAACCCATAGGTTCTAGAGACAATTGGATCAGAAGACCAATAAACTTGATGGGCATTAAAAAAAAAAAAGTAGGTATACTTATTTGTTTATTTCTTTGTAGGAGAATTTGGTGAAGTGTGTAGTGGCCGGCTAAAGCTTCCTGGGAAGAGAGATGTAGCCGTTGCTATAAAAACCCTTAAAGTTGGCTACACAGAAAAGCAGAGAAGAGACTTTTTGTGTGAAGCGAGTATAATGGGCCAGTTTGACCATCCAAATGTTGTTCATTTGGAAGGAGTGGTAACACGCGGTAAGCAAATCTCCCACTTGTGGCTTTTAGGTTTTGCTACGCTTGAATGGAATGTTTTCAGTCTTGTTGTAAATATTTATCATGTACAAATGGATGTTATTTAAATTACTAAACAAAGATAGGCTTTCTCTAGGATTTACTTTAACCACGCATGCAATATATCCTACACATGGAAAGAAAGTACTTTTCAAAGTGCTATCTCCAGTTTATGTCAACTTTGATTATTTATATGTACAAATTATTTCCCTGATGTTTAAAACTGCCTATCTTGTTACCATTTCTGCTACTTCCTAAATGGAAACTTTCAAGTCCACAAAGATGTTTCTTATCAAAACCAGTGTCGTTTTTTGGTTTGGTGAAGGTTTCACAAACATTTAACTTTTTATGTTTTTAGGAAAACCGGTAATGATTGTAATTGAATACATGGAGAATGGATCTCTAGATGCATTTTTAAGGGTGAGTGCTGTTCATATAATATTTGAGAATGAATGTCTAGTGTTTTATAAATATGCATGGGATTTATGTTTACATTTGCTTTCGCTTCAGCTGTATTGATTAGGACGTAATAGGAAACCCATTCCTTTAATTTAAACATCAGCATCTAAAGCAGCCTGGTTGCCTAAGGTCTTATTTCAGTGGCTGGCAGGGGAAAAAGGACAGGTTCTTGTTTAATCTTAGAAATGTTTTATTCTTTCTGATGTAGCCATTGCTTGGAAGGTTATATTTAACAGAGGCTTTAGTAATGTCAAGATAGTAAAGTGTATGTTGTAAAATTGTATTCTTTTTGTATTTGTGTAAGTTTAGAATGCAATAAAATACGAGTTCTGTAGATCAATAGTGTGCTATATGTACTTTTTGTAAAATAGAAATACAGCATGAAACTGTTGTTATGAACATAAAAAAAAATATCTTTTGATCAATGGACTACGTTTAGTACTGTACAACAGTTTTTAAAACTGAAGTAATTTAAAGCATTACTTCACTTTTCTGACAAACTTTGGATTTGTAAGCCATGGACATGAAATCATCAACCTTATAAATAGTATTACTCTCATACTGTTATGCCCTTATGGGGGTTTGAAATGTGTATCTTGTCCAGTAGCATTCAAAATTGTTCTCTGTAAATTAGGCACAGCTGTCTATAATTATTTATGATTATCTGCATAATGATTGCATAGACTAATTCCACAAGTCTAATTTCCCCCATAGCAAAAAGCAATTTAAATAAGTATATTTAAATGATTTACAAAGTAAATTATTTTCCTGCCTTGTCTTTTTAATATTTTATTTTTCAGCAAGGTACAGTATGGCTTTAAATTAGGAGGAAACTGTTCTTATTATAATTATTAATTATATTATAATTTATGATTTCGCGTTTCAAACGTTATCATACCTGGGATGTCTACTGGACTCTTGTTTGGACAGATTTAGTGCGTTATTCTTAAGATTTACTAAGAATTACAGGCCTACAATATAAAACAACAAATTGCAATGAAAAACAATGTACCGCTTTGGCATGCTAAAATCCTGCATAATCATACCGCCAGGGAGGTTAAAGGAAACCTTTAACAACAGTCAGGCAGCTGGTATTTTCAGAAAATGGTGAGCATCCCCTGTACTTTTGGCATGACATGTTTACTTTAAACTATTACCAGGAGTGTGTGGGGACAAACTTTAGAGTTATACTGCAGGATATATCGCTGCTTGCTCTTTCCCTTGCGGGTCTCATGAAATGTTTCCTTTCATGTGTCTTGAAACATTGTGGGAAACCACGAGTAAGGTTTGAGCACCTAGTCTTATAATCTGCCCATTAATACTGTTTGTAAGCCTGTTCTATGCATTCACTTCTAATTGGTTGGTCATGTGTAGCAAATGCATCTCATGTATAAAGCCCTAGCTCCGTTCACAGCCCAGACTGGCATATTTTACCTGCAGATTTTTGTCCATACTAATTTGATATAGCTCCTGTGAGGTTTAATGAATCATCATGGTTAGACATTGTTCTTAAAACATCTACAGTTTCACCAGGACGTGTTCCAATTATTTGTTAGTTTCAAATGAATGCCCAGTCAGTGAATTCAAACGGCTTAAATAACAAAACTTGAAAACAATATAGTTTCCTGTATCTTAAGTGTTTATTCCCAAAGTATAAGTGGGAAAATGTGTTCAGTCACGCTGGCACAATAATGTTGTTATTGCTGTATTCTCACTTGCTTTGCTGTGACAAGTTTAATAAAACTGAAAAAAATAAATTGGAGTAACAGAATACCAAGACACTGGATGCAAGTTAATTTAAAGAGCGCTTTACTTTCATTGTAAATGTATTGGCATATTGTTACCGGTCTAACATTTCCACCTAGAGATTCAATATTGGCTCCTGGGTCAACCATGCAACTATTTGACAAGGGTGGCCAGCAGTAGTTCTTTGTGTATAAGACTAGAACTACCGTATTTGCCGGCATATAAGACGACTCGGCGTATAAGACGACCCCCTACGTTTTGTGTTAAAATATAGGTTATGCGCTATACTCGTCGTATAAGACGAGTATAGCCCAAAATAATGTTTAAATGCACCCACTAACATCCATGGCTGTATTCCCGAGTGTGGCTCGGGGTTAATTTTCAGTGCCATAAGCGGTAACCCCGAGCCACACTTGTGATTACAGTCTCTTACCTTGTCCACGATCCCCGCTGTGTCCTCCGTCTTCAGCTGAGTCAATCACCGCAGGCTTTGTTTTAATGAATACAGGCTTTGTATTCATTAATACAAAGCCTGCTGTGATTGGCTCAGCGCGGTATACTGTATGTAGCCGTAGCAGTATACCGTATCCTTTCGTATGTACCCGGCGTCTAAGACGATCCCCCGATTTTCGGGGGATGTTTTAAGGTCTCAAAACCCGTCTTATACGTCGGCAAATACGGTATATAAAAAATGCGTTCCATATTCTTCTACCTTGCTAGATAGTAAAGGAGATCAAATTAAAACCATTTTCTAGCATACTTTTAAAAATAACATATTTGAAACTTGCTTAGATATTACACATTTATAATTAAATGTGTCACTGGAAGTAGGTTTTCTGCTCTGATCTATATAGGAGTTCTGATAGAAGGACATATAAAACAATGATTTACAAATGCAGCAAAACATGAGAATCCCTGATTAACCAAGGGTTAATGAAGAAACCATAAAGAATACCAAACACACCAGACCCTGATAACAGCAAATAGCTCACCAGTTTGTAACTATCAAAGAGGTGCTCATGGGAGGGGCAGTTCATCAGAAGTTCATCAAATAATTGGAAATCTCTCCATCCAACTGCATAAAACAGAATTGCATACATTTAAAAACATATGTGAAAGCTATACATCATGATCAAGGTGTTTTTGAAGTGTGGTTCACATTGCCCTCATAGCAAAAAGTAACGTTTAAATAAGTAGATGTAAATTATTGACAATGTTTATGATTTTTCTGCCATGTCTTTTTAATATAACATTAGTCAGAGAGGTAGAATATGACTTTAGCTTAGGAAAGATCTGTTCTTAGAGCTGGATTCCAAAACGGTTGGATAATATTCTCTACGGTAAAATGTGGAAGCAGAACTGCATTGATTGTGTGTTGGGCATTTGACTGAATACTAAAACTCACACTATTTATTACTACTTTCTGCCCCACATGCCTTCATGTAATGGGAGATAGCAGTTGTAAATACATGAAGGAAATTATGGGAAACACAATATTGTGTTTTTATTAACCCCTTTTTTCTGCATATTTAGAATAGACCTGTATGAAGGCATCTTTCCATTTCCTCATAGTTGTGTAGACCATAGGCCCCATTTAAAAGCCCTGTTTTTTTACCAGTATTAAAGGAAAAAACATGCAGGCTGCCATTGCTGATCTCTGCTTATGAAAATGCTAGTTGCCATGATATCTCTTTGACTTCAGTGCTTTGACTCAACAATCTGGAACAAGTATGCTAAGGACTCTTATTTTGCTGATCCACATACTTGTTCCAGGTTACTGACCAACAGTAATAAAGCTAGTAAGTCAGAATAACAGACAGGCAACAAGCACTTTAAGAAAAACACCAGCAGTGGCAGCCCCAGTAACTCAGGTATGACAATCCTATAAGACATTGGACGACTGACAGCCACAGGCATGCCTTCCAGAGGCACGATGGAATTTATAGATTCACCATAGCTGGAAGGCTAAAGTTTGACAACCACATCTTTAAGCTAAAAACAGGAGTAAGTGGGGACACTCCTTAGATTTGCATTGCTGGTTGAAGGTGCTGATTTCTCATTCCCTTATGGGTCTCATGAAACTTTCCTTTCATCTGGCTTGGAACATTGCAGGAAGCCACAAGTAAGCTTTGAGCATTTAGCCTTATAATTAGCCCATTACCACTAATACTGTGAGCTTGTTTTATACATTCACTCCTAATTGGTCATGTGAAGCAAAGGCATCTAATTCATACACCCCTATCTAATTTTTGTAGAGCTGCATTACAGCCATGACTGTTAGTGACAGTCATCAAGGTGTCTGTGAAGTGTAGTTCATATTTGAATCTGTTAGAGTAAATTGGGACATTTATATGTAGTGATTAACAAGGACAGAGCTTAACTAGAGGTTACTTGAGGTGTGTGTACGCTGATAAACCTGGTTAAGTCTTACTTTCAGGTTTCCAGGGCACACTTCCATACAGAAATAATTAGAGATTTCAGAGATAAAAGATTCTCTGAAATTGGGTTATAATAGGAGAGACAAATATTTTAGAACTACATGTCCATTCTCCAACATGTACGTGTCTGCAGTGTGCAGGTTGTTAAATGACAGTCACCATCAGCTGGCTGCTGAACAGCATGCATAATACACATTATTAGCAACTGCCTATATTGGCCAAACAAGCACACGGACATGCCTATTTAAATCACACAATTATTTGTCTAGTTTGAAGATGGCAAAAGACTTATTTCAGACGTAAAAGTAGATGTCCACAAATGCAGATCAACTAAAAGACTTTCTGTTATCATCTATCAGACAGGAGTCTCTGCAGAGGTCTAAAGGTCCCACAGACTTCATGATGGCTGACCAATCTTGCCAGTATTGGCAGTGTAAGGGGAATATCATCTAATGGTTGCAGGTATCTTACATCTCAGCATGCCAGCAGCTAATGTTCAGCACAGTAGAAAATGCCCTTACAGTCCTGATATGGGGGTTAGTTTTTGGCAAAGGGTAGTGATAACCACAAAGTGCACATATATATTAATATCTTAATGTATTGTACCAACTTGTTATTGCGTATATATCAAACTAAGCAAGAAAGTGCACATTTATTTATATTACTTTTTATGTATTGTACCCATTACTTTTCATTACATATTTATCAAACTAAGCTCTGATCATTTTCTGCTTCAGAAATCTTTGGAAATGTTTACTTCAGCTCCCAAAAGTAAACGTACAGGATCTACTCAGACAATGCCCTTTATAAAAGTCCAAACACTAAACACCCCTGGATCAAATGCCCAGGTAATTAGACATTCAGCCATTCAAAGCAGAACAGCCATCCATAATATTCATAATTTCCATGCATTTTAAAATTGTTTCAGTTGTAGTGGTTAAAGATTATATTATAATCTTAATGCAGTTATAAGGGTTTAGACAAGGATTACAGTATAGGACTTCCATTCTCCAAAGTGTCAGTTGCTGAGGGGTCCAATTTGTGGAGGTAATTTCAGTTTCCCACATTTGATGGGAAACTGGAATTACCCTTTGAGTGTCTGTGCAGTTTGCAGTCACTCCACAGGACACACTGTATCCCAGAGGATCCACAGCTTCTAGAAAATACAGTTCAACTAATAGGATCATGTCAGAAAAGTAATCCTGATGCTGGCAGGTCACTGGTGACAGAATCGGTAACAGACCACTTACCTTTTTCTATGAAGTTGCTTCTTTACTAGCAGGGCCAGTGAGATGTTGCTCTCTAGTTGTTCACTCACTAGAAAGTAATATTCTGCAGCATTCTGGGCAACAAGGGAACAGTATTTTTAAGTGAAGTGGGTACTTTATCTAGGTATCCTGCTGTTGGCAATGTGATACCAGTGGCAGAATTGCTCATCTGACATGGCCCATAGAATTTACCTGAAGATCAATCAGCCATGACTCTGCATGAGGGCTAAAGTTGCCCTCAGACCTTACAATTAAAGTCCAATATTGGCATACGGAAGTGAAAATCATTAAAAAGCTGTGGGTACCTTGAAATCCTAGCATATTTATTATTGTGCTGGGCTTCACTTAACAGTTAAAGTGTATGTAAACCCTAGGAATGAACTTCTCCCTTTCTTTCTTTTCCCCTTCTGCCAGAAGTCCAGGGAGTTCCTAACTTCCTGTAGGATGATGATAATGCTGCACTGAATTCTCAACAATTATCAACCCTGCCTGAGTGCTCTCTGTAAACTAAAGAATACTTCCTTTCTATGTTATAGAGATGAGGATTGGGGGTTTTCTGTAGTCCTAACACACTTCCTGACCTGGAATAACAAACCTGCTCCTCCATAGATACAGTACATTGAGTGAGCGTCGTCACACTAGGACAGGAAGTGTGTCGCTGGCAGGATCACCTGACAAAAGACAAAAACTAATACAGCTAGTTATCTAAGGACTGGAAAGCTGAAATATATAATTTTTTTGATCTGGGGTTAAGATAAACTTTTATTTTCACAACTGCACAGTATAGCCTTACAGTTGCTATTTGGAGGTTAGTTTTTGGAAAAGTGTAGTATTAGCTAGAAAGTGCACATTTATTTATATTAAGTTTTATGTATTGTACCCATTACTTTTCATTACATATATATCAAACTAAGCTCTGATCATTTTCTGCTTCAGAAATCTTTGGAAATGTTTACTTCAGCTCCCAAAGGTAAACGTACAGGATCTACTCAGACAATGCCCTTTGTAAAAGTCCAAACACTAAACACCCCGGGATCAAATGCCCAGGTAATTACACATTCAGCCATTTGAGGCAACACAGCCATCCATAATATTCATAATTCCCATTCATTAAACATAAAACAATTGCAGTCTGATCAAAACATCCATCTGTGGTTCAACATCAGTGGGTTACACCTGTCTAGCAATACTGATACTGCAATGGGATATGTAAATTCAAAACCTGAATGAGATATTTTTTTTTCCTACAGAAGCATGATGGACAGTTCACTGTCATTCAGTTGGTGGGGATGCTGAGAGGGATTGCAGCCGGAATGAGATATTTGGCTGACATGGGATATGTACATCGGGATCTTGCGGCACGAAACATTCTGGTCAACAGTAACCTTGTCTGCAAAGTGTCTGACTTTGGATTGTCTCGAGTCATAGAAGATGACGCAGATGCAGTCTACACAACAACAGTAATTTTTCTTTTCATTTTCGACATGTGCAGTTAAAGTGGAACCCCAAACAAACAGTTAAATATTCAATTTAGATTGATATATGTTTACTGTTTTACCTGGCAAAGGATTTGTCATTTTGGACAGCCGTTCTTGTAATACACATACTGTGCATCTGCTAGTGAAAACGACCACTTTAGTGTGGCTGGTTTATCTTAAGGGCCCATTCACATTATTGTGCTGTGGTCAAAAAGAATGGCACCCCAATACACTAAAGTAAGTCACCTGCTCTGGAGCGCAATACAATATTGTGCTGTGTGATACGTGTCCAAAAAAGTCCAGGTTCGGTTTTGCTTGGGGTGCGTTGGCAATCCATTTAAAATGAAAGGAATGCTTTAATACATTGCAGGTTAATGCACAATATAGCGTCCTTCAGTGTACGTGTGTTACTGCACCGGAAAAGTGTGAACCTGGCCTTACTGTTTCTCAGGTCAGCCCTTATGTGGCTGGTTCACAAGAATTACAATTCTTTTTGTAGGTAAACAGTGAACATTTATATATTTCAACTGTGAATAAGCTGTTTGACTGGAGTATCACTTAAAATTCACCTTAGGTGCTAAGCATTTTAGTTTGTGTCCATTATTAAGATGTTATGAGCAAAATGAATAAGAAGATTGAGCTTGGTGAAATGTAAGCGCTACAATAAACAGACCAGCAGAGGTAGCGGTGTGTGACTTCATCGGTTTCCTGTTAAAGACAGGAAACTGCCTGTTCATTGAAGAATTTATGAATGGGGACTAGCACTCACTACAGAGGCTCTTCCCCATTCATAAACTAATGATAGTAAAATATTTTTACTATCATTAGTTTGTGAATGAATGAGAAGCCTCTGTAGTGCTTCCCATTCATTGAGTGCTGGGGCTGCAGAAAAAGAAATTGAGGACTTATGTCCTCAATTTCTATTTCAAAAGGAAAATGTCAGGCGTCTATTTAGACCCCAGATATTTCGCCGCAGCCCCCCCAACAGTAAAAAAATAAAAATTATTAAAAAATAAATAGAAAATTTAAAAAATAAATAAAATAATGTGTACAAAAAAAACTAATAAAAAAAGCACAACCCCTCCCTCCCCCCACATAACATACACATATTGAGGTGTACGCCATGCACATGCGCTGCAGTGCGTTGTTAGAACGCATCGCAGTGCATGATTTTTTTAATGTATTTTTTTCTTTAAAAAAAAATTAAATTAACTGTGGCAGCGCATGGCAAAGCTTTGTGACGCATTGCCATGCGTTGTGATCTTTGTGTTGCAATAAATATACGCCTGTATCATTTTATCACAACACAAACACCAACACAGCGTGACATTTTTTTTTAACATAAGTTGCTTATTTACAGTTTTGCGTACCGTAATTTTTTTACCTTTTCGCAAAAAGGCGCAATTTCAAATTTGCAAATATTTGTTATTTATTAACTCAATACAGTTTTATCTTTTAGATTTAGTCAGAAAATTATTATTTTTTGTGCGCTGATACTGATTTTAGTGTGTTTTATCAATTGAATTGTGTATTTTTATCGGTTTAATATTAATTTGAGAAACATTTGCACAATTATCGCACGGCCTACAAATTTAGTATCACCATCTTTTTATTCTACCGGGCCTGCGCTTTCAGAAAATATATGGTTTGGGGGGTCTTTTACAAACGCTAACAACGCAGCAGTGGAAAATCAAATCAATGGAAAAAGTTGCCGGCATCTGGAGCCTCTCATCCCTGCCTGGAGCCGCTCCAGGCAGGGATCTGTGACTCCATGGATCCCCGCTGCTGTCCCCCGCTTGTAGGGGCTGTGGCAACGGGGATAAAAAAAAATCTCCAGGGTTGGGGGGTGGGGGGCGGAGCAGCAAGCGTCGGCTGGCGGGGAGAAGCCACAAGTTTCAGGATGGCTGAGCGGTGAGGAGAACGGAGCCGCTGTCATCATGTCAGTTTCAGGATGACAGCTGCTCTGTTCCTGGCCGTACGGAGGATCGATAAGTATCATTGATATTTACCGATCCTCTGTGTAGCACAAACACCAGAGTGATCGTGTGATCACTCCATTGTTTGTAAATAACTGGGGACACATAGGGGGTTATTCACAAAGCTGCTGAAGGCAGCCGTGTGAATAACCAACCCGAAGTGAAGTGAGCCGAACGCCGTTCGGCTATTCACTTCAGGCTTGTACAGCTGATTTGCAAAAATGGCTTGGCCAGCTGATTTGAAAAATGTTCCGGAGGGCTTGGTAGCGGAATGGTTAAGCTTTATTAAAAAAAAAAACCACTAAACAGTAATTTATTTATTTTTGCATTGGTGCATGTTACCCATGGCAGTGCCCAGCAACCTATGCATTTTTTCCAAAAGCTTGCAAATTTGCCTTGAAAAAAGCAGAAAAAAATAGCAAGACTCCCATAGAATTCAGTGGGGTTTGGACACTATGTTCATGGTTTGCAGATTTCAGGTAGGGCTTGCAGATCCTCCCACAAACCCAATAAAAGTATTCCAGTTGAAGGGGTACTGTAAGTGGCTGCCTGTATATAGCAACTTGGTTATTGTTTTATGTG
>NW_017306638.1:1143202-1154229 GCF_000935625.1 Nanorana parkeri | reverse complement strand
TGTATGTGTATATATATATATATATATATAATATCAGAAATAGTAAATTGGCACACATAATTGAACAGTACTCCTCTTGCATAGGATTGATTGAGTCAGAATTTCAGTTTAGCCAATAAATGTAATTTCCTTGTTTTGATAAGGGAGGAAAAATCCCAGTCAGATGGACAGCTCCAGAGGCAATTCAGTACCGCAAGTTTACATCAGCCAGTGATGCGTGGGGTTATGGAATTGTAATGTGGGAAGTAATGTCTTATGGAGAAAGGCCTTATTGGGACATGTCAAACCAGGATGTAAGTTTTATTTTTTACATTACTATACTAATTATGAGTATTGTATTTTTGTTTATATAGATACCATTCCCCTAACCAGTATAATACTATAGTGTTTATGTAAGAATTAAGACATTTTAATTCTGTCAAATAAAGGCTTCTCATGCATGATTGGTTTTCAGCCAAGGTTCACAAAGCTTGAAGAAGATATAAAAAATTAAAGTGATGAGACATTTTTGCAGAGTGCAAAGTTGTTAACATCTGACAAGGCTCAGTGTCAAAGATTTCATGGACTGTCAAAATATGTGCAAACAAATCCTTGGGGTTGAGAAAAAAAGAAATATTTACATTCCCCTGGATATTCAGTAAAGTTTTATATATTTGACACCTTCTTCAAGCCATACCAACAAACATAAACATCTCTGACAAGAATATAAAGTGATTGTAAAGCTACAGCTGCTTAACATTCAAACAAGTGAATGGGAAGCTCGTGTTTATCATTTATTGTTTAGCTTGCAGAGTTAGTAGACGCTCATCTGTATTTATCCTGGAGCTGGACATAAGCTGTGAAGAGATTCAATTGAAGCAGTCAATTCATAAGTCAGTTGTTGCAGTCTTTTAAAAGTTTAATTTTAAGCGTGTCTTATCTCGAGCAGTTTTACAATTGACAAGGTTGACTTCCAGGTTTTTTTTGTCTTTCGGTTTGCATGCTTTGACAAATGTCTCTAATATTGAATCCATGTTTTCTGGCAGAGTTAACGGGCATCTAATGTTGCTTTTTGAACATTCAAATCCTCATAGACTGTATTTATTAACCGCAGTATACTGCCACATTAGACAAGCAATCATTGGGCAAGCCATTATTGAAGAGTGTGTGAGCCATTTCTACAGCTTTTCACATCAAATAATATGCTGCTAGAAATCCCAGATGATTCTTTTAACATCACCTCTTCTGCTGCTACCGTTAATCCTGGTGCCATTCCATCTTACTTTATCGCAAGGAAAAAAGGTCACATATTCTGGCCTGTCAAAGCTTCATTTTTCATGCAGCACTTTCTAGGGTATAGTTTGTAGCACAGAATGGAATTGTATGTGTGCAATCAATGATTCTTTCATTTGTAAATCATTAATAATTGATAAAAAATGTCTGTATTTTTAGTTCTAGATGTGTGGCCTTATTGAGAACTGTCTTGCTTGTTTTATTTTATGAGTTCTGGTTACTTAATATTATTATTATTATTGTTAGCTCACCATTTTAGGCAAGAACTAGGCAAAAAATATCACTCTTCCTTGTTGAGGGGGATCATCTTATGGAGCAGGGGAGGCGTTGCACCAATTTGCATTAAGATGAAACACACAACTATTTTTGTCATGTCTTTATAAAAATTCTGGCATTGAGCGTTTGGTTCAGACAGGGAGCTGCACAAATCAATAAAAAGGCACAGGAACTGCAGACCATGAAACTACCCAAAGTGAATTTAGCTCAATACACATCTTTTGCACCAGGTTTCAGGAAGTGATTGAGATGTACCTGGAATGTGAGTGCCACCTTTTGACACTAGTATGGATGTAGCTTAACCCAGTATAAGTGCATTTGCTCAGTATTCTACTCTTTAGGGTTAATTTGCAGTTGAATTGAGTAAGGCTGCAACAAATAATCGATAATGAGAATAGTTGGCAACAATTCTCGTTATCGATTAGTGGGGGGAGGAGGAGAGAGAAATATTTTTTTCAATGCAACCAATCGATTAATTTAAAAAATAATCGGACAACTAATTGATTGTGAAATTAATCATTAGCTGCAGCCCTAGAATTGATTGTTAACTTTGCAACATGGAGGCTCCAAAACGTTAGTGAATAAGGTAAAGCTGTGTTCACTTTAATCATCCAATGATGTACAAGCTGAAATCCTGTCTGTTTCCCATGGACATCATTGGATATTCAAAGTGGACATCACTTCAACTTAATCACTAAGCAAAATGAACATTCACTTTCGTAAGCAAACATTCCCTGCTCCTTTAATAAATCAACACCACTGAGTGTATTGTACCTTCACCTTTG
Organism: Nanorana parkeri; assembly: GCF_000935625.1. Lineage (NCBI taxonomy): Eukaryota > Metazoa > Chordata > Amphibia > Anura > Dicroglossidae > Nanorana > Nanorana parkeri. The sequence continues at coordinate 1,151,896 of NW_017306638.1, read as the reverse complement.
CAAAACATTTTATTAAGCAAAATAAGTTATAAAATGAACATTTTTATCATCTCCCTTTCTAGCGATGAATACTTCATTTTTGAATAGAAATCTATTTTACTTATTAATTAGTTATTTCATTTTACTGAACTGACATCATGATAAGAATTAATTGGAGGTTACCAGTGAAACCTCATTTACTCTCGTGTGCTGGCTGAAAAACTCTTTTGTCTCCCAGCTTTCCTGAAAGTCAGTTTCAGACAATCCTTCACTGCATGACATTCAGGAGCATGAATACTGCACTAGTATTTTTATGAGAGCTTTGTAGCACATTGTCAGTGACATGAATTGCCTTATAACATCATTCTAACCTTTTACATGTCCTTCTGATTGATTCTCTCAATGCCTTTAACTCAAGGCTGTGGGGTTTAATGAAGTTTGCAGCAATGTGTTTTAACTTGGTTACCACAGCAGTAAGAGTCACTATCATGATACTAAAACTCAGTACAATAGACAGTAGAATGGAAGCATTTCATTGTGCTATCATAAATAAAGTAGTCTGAATACACTCTTCTGTTTTTTTCTCTTCTTGCTGGCCCCAAAAAGCACTTGTACTTTATCATAGCCAAAGAGATCATGGCATCGAGGGTCATGGGCCAATGGCTGTAAAAAACAGGTTTCTGCTTGAAAAATGGCCTGGATGGGAAGGGGGTTTAACACCGCGGATGTCAACTGGTTAAATATCATATTCCTTATCACTATTCCTCTGGACAATTAAAACTTTACTGGTGATTTAAGAGGTAAGGTGACACAGGCATGTCTGTTCACCGTACATATTGCACAGAATAAAGCAGCATTGATTTTTTTTCTGATTTATTGTTTTGTTATATGCTGTTTGAGCCTCTGGCATACTTGTACAGGACTGTCAGAGATTTTAGTGAGATATATAAAGACATTATGTACAAGAGTGACACCAAAACCCTGAAAATTTTAGTCAATCATCTTATAAATACAGTGTAAATATTGCGGTATAATTTAGAACAGGTCCTATTGGTAAAAACGTGGAGTTAGATTTTAAGAATAATGGATAAAGTATCCATTCACATTTACAGTTGCTAGGTTACATAGGTTGAAAAAAGAGACATTAAGTTCAGCTTGCCTCAGGACCAGTCATCTGTCCCTAGCTGCAGGAGACCACCAGATGTACAGATACATGTGAATAGCAACAGCCACCTGCAGCTTCTGTCAGCCTGTCATTGTTTTGCACTGACTGAGGGGCTGCAGCTGTCCAGCACCTCCTGTGATTCTTGGTGTAATAACCCATTGAGTCTGTCGGACATAAAATTCCTTTGTGAATGACGCCTTAAACATTTGCTTTCATCTGAATCAAATCATTAGACATCAAAAGGTAAGTACTTTTTTTGATCAAACAGGACTGGATAATATGCAGGTATCATCAGGTGATTGGACACTGGCCAGACATCAAGGACTCTTATATAACCCCTCTCAGTCCCAGAAATGTTGCTAGTGTCATTAGGTGATGTCTCCCCTCTACTGAGGGAGATGTATGTAGTAAGGATGTTCAGATACCAGTTCAGATACCAGTGTCGATACTTGGCATTTTCACGAGAACTACCAGGGTCACAGAAGTTGCAGCTGCGACTGGCCCCCAGCGATCCACCACTGTCCTGAAATCATTAGTCTGTAAGTGTTTTAGAAAACTGTCACATAACACTAAACAAAAATGTATCAGTAATTGGTATCTGTGAGTACTTGGACAAGTATCAGTACTTGTACTTGGCCTGGAAAAAAATGGTATTGGTGCATCCCTAATATATGTATATAAAACAAATCATACACTAATACAGGAATGCACAAATCCCAGGATCCCCATAGCCAATGCCCCTTAAAAATTATAGCTGCCTCTTAACTTTTGAGTTTTTTTTCTAGTCTAGTCTTGGAGCTGTAGAGATCACTAGCACTCGGTCAAAAAGATTCAATTATTTTACTTATTTTTTGAAGAAACATGTCACAAGCATCAATTAGCCAACGTTTTGGGGCCAAGAGTTAGTGACGAGTCTTGGAGCTGGAAAAGTATAATTACTTGTAATTGTGCCAAGTACGGTACTTGGTACCTGAATATCCCTAGTATGAAGTGTTAATTACCTTATGTCCTTTGATTCTTCAATCAAAATTATCTTGCTGCGTCTGACAATGGTGGCAACTTCACAGCTTCCATATTAGTGCACCACCTTTAGGAACCGTGCCTGGGCCTTGCTGGATGTAAGGCACGGGGGCCAGCCTGTAAGGTCACTTCGGGCACTGGCTTCTGCATTAGGCGCCCACCTTGGCACTGGTACTGTGTGTTGGGTTCACTGCAGGGTGCAATACAGGTCGAGGACAGTGGCTAAGCCCGCCCCCCCCCATGCTGTATGCCCTCCTCCATCTGCCACCTGCTCTCTGTCTAGCCTGTGCCTTCTTAGACCCCATCCTTTGACCAGCCAGGTTCCTTAGCCGAAACAAATGTTCACTCCGAATGGACTCACATGTGTGGTCATTTAAAAGGAACATTTATTTGGACTGGACAGACACTTGCTTGGAACAAATGTTTAAATCATGTGTGGGGGTATGGTGGACACAGGTGCAACAGTCCTGCTAAGTCTGGGCACTCAATATACCTAGCATGTGGGGACTCTCTTTATTCTTCTGGCCCCAGTCTGTGAGTACCCTTATGAGGCCCCTCACTTTTAACATAGTGTTGAGGGTACCAGAGGTTCCCCCAGGGACTTTGCCCTACATGGTCTGTTTATTATCCCTCCTTCAGGCTCACTGCCCTCTTCACATGCATTTATTGCCCCACCAGGGTACAATATTCTTCTGCCATGATTGATGAGTCTGGCCACAGAGGGAGTAAGCACATTCCTCCTTCTTATCCCCTTTCTGACTCCATGTCAGATGCATCCATGGCTGCCAAGTTTCCAGGGGTTTCCTTCTCGGACGTTTCCTCACAGGAGGAACTGTCTTCAACCATTTGCCTATGGCACCAGTTTGGTGCTCTTCAACGTGGTGAGGGAGTGTCTACCCATTGGCCCACCTACACAAGATGGTGCTATGGCCCTAAGCCTAGTGTGGATTCTCTTAGGAAAAAGAAGCCTAATAATGCCTTTCCAATGCACATCCTGGTAGAGGAGATGCCTTATCTAGATTGATAACATTTTGATAAGTGTTTGCTCCTCCAAAATGATTTTCACTACAAAACCCCTTATAGAAAACAGCCATGAGAAAGTGGGCAGTGCTGAAGATAGATGCTGCAATCACTGGCCTTAACAAAACCTTGACTGTATGGGGGAGAATGTTCCAGACTTTGAAGATTCAGTGCATAAACACCTTGAAGGATTGTTCAAGGACTCATTTGCCTTTATTGGACCTACCCTACAATCAGCAGTGGCCATTATGGCAGTTTGTCAGACTCTAGCAGTCTAGACCAAACGCATATTGCGTAATCCTGGTTCCATCACTGTAGACCCTTCTTAGGGCAGTTAGAACGTCTGCTGGTGCCCCATGTAGATGCATGGTTTAGCAGACACCTTGCATCAGCTTTCTAGGCTGGAACGCCTATCAGTACAGATGCATAGGCTCCTGTGGCTTAAGTACTCGTCATCAGAACTGGTCAGCTAAAAACGTGGATTCCCTTTGCGGGTGAGCATCTCTTCATAGAGAAGTTTTGACACTTTCATCAAGAAGGTTTTAAGAGGTTTAAGAGCACTCTCCTACCCAACTTGCAGAACTCTAAGGTTTCTCCCAGTAAGTCTTTCTCGGCTTAGGCCAGGAAGGGTGGCTTTCGTCTCTCCCAGGCTTCCATCTCTTAGGCAGAACCTGGCTCCCAGTTGAGATGTAGGCTCCGGACAACTAGGCCTTCCAAACATGCAACTTTCACAAGTAGGGGATGCATACTGGCCTTTGCAGCTGTTTGGAGTCGAGACATCCAGGATCTGTGGGTTGAAAAAATTTGTTTTTGTCGTACTCTCTTCGATCTACGCCTTCAAATTAGCCTTCTTCCCCTCCTGCAGGAAGAGTCTCTGCAGAGGCTCCTGCAACATTTGCTGACATCAAGAGTCATCATCCCTGTCCCTCAGGAGGAGCAGTTCTAACAGTTTTACTACAATCTGTTCATGGTCCCAAACAAAATAATACTCTAAACAGGTGTCTGAGTACCTGCAAACCCTGCATTGAATCAGCATGATCAGTTACCACCTCTATTCAACAGGGGTATTTTATTGCTTTGGTGGACATCACGGATACCTACCTGCATATACCAATTTTACCTCCGCACCAATGCTTCCAGCAGTTTGTCTTGGAGGAACATTTACCATTTGTGGCACTTACCTTTGGCTTCTCCACGGCCCCATGGATATTCACAAACAAACATCACTGCTTGGATGTGGTTCAACCCATCTGAGTTTAGCGCTCAGCATCCTTAAGACAATCTTTCTTTTTGTCCTTCCCAAAGGACCTTGCAGGGTGCTCCCTGCATCTCGTTGCAGCACTTCTGGATGGATTTGGCGGTGCATTGTGCATGTCTATTTGTTTAGAATAGGACTTTACCCTTTCCTGTGAAGGCACACTCTTCTAGATCTGCCAGTACCTGATAGATGTTCGGCCCTCTGCTGATGCTAGTTTTGGCCCTAAGATGCTGCAGGTTGGGGTTTTCCCCTTGGTTTGTGGGCCTGTTGATTGTTTTTTTGTTGTGTTGCCCATCCCACAGTTTGGACATCCCAGTTGCCTCTAAATCTGCCAGTGTCCTGTACTGTACTATCAAGTACAGGACACAGAATACCCTTTGTGTCACCTATTGCTTGCTAAAAAACTGAGGATTTCTGGGAATGGGTGGGGTCCTCACAACTCTGGCCAGTGTCCAATCACCTGATACCTGCTTATTACCTAGTCATCTCTGAATATGCCTTTGTCCTGTTTTGGAATTCAAGAAACTGATTTTACTTGTAAGCCAAAATCCTATTTTTTCCCCATTTCATAGAGCTGTACCATTGTTTCCACTATAAGTGTTAAATATCCAACCATGTTAATTATGCAGTTCTCTTTATGATCATTATCTGCCATAATAATGGTGGTTTTCAGCAGTGAGAGCAAATGAGACCTTTTTAAACTATTGCATACCATAATACACAATTGAGTGGGCTTTTGTGAATATGCTACACATGCCGACTTGATGTTTATGCAAAAATATTTCTGTGTAATTTTTAGGTTATAAAGGCTATTGAGGAAGGTTACCGGTTACCAGCACCAATGGACTGTCCTGCTGGTCTTCATCAACTGATGTTAGATTGTTGGCAGAAGGAACGTGGGGAAAGGCCCAAATTTGAACAGATTGTTGGTATTCTAGACAAAATGATTCGCAACCCCACCAGTTTGAAAACTCCTATGGGAACTTGTAACAGGTAAAAGTTGTTGAAGTGAATATATGCCCTCTTCACAAACTGCATTGTCATCAAAAGCGGACCTTTACCCATATCTTTAAAATAAAAACAAACACACCTTTACAAATGTTTAGTAATGACAATCTGCAATCACATACTTCTAGATAATTGCAGGCTTTGTATTCTTTGCATACCTTATTTCTCTTTTCTTCCCCAGTCTTCTGACAGTGGCCATGTTTACTAAGGGCAGATTACTAGCTCTCCTAGTACTTCCTGGATTTCTGGCACATGTGACTAGACATGTGACTAGGACATGTGACCATGCACATCATCTCAGGGGAGGAAAATGCCTTTCCCTGAGATCTCGTGAGATTACAGATGAGATTTCCCAGCAATGCTCTGCTGATGACAAGGCAATCCCAGTGTGCATTGCTTTGGCAAACTGAAGCCATGATACCCTTTCAAAGCAGGAAGTGAATGATCTGCAAGTGTAAGTATTTCAAAATCACCGCATTTTACACCTGACATGTCTATGTTATTATTAATCATCATACATAGAGGGATGCATTAGTAGAATTAGATTTTTGAGTGTAAAGGTCCGCTTTAAATAACCAGTTTCAATAAAAATAGTGTTTAACACTTATTTAACATGAATTGTTGCTCTATTCGTTGTACCTTTTATATAGAGCCTCTGAAATAGAACTTTTCTGAGGTTTTAGCGTTGTCATTTAGTTTGCCATTATGGATGGATTGTTTTAGTTAGCACATCTGAGCATCCTGTATGGCTCTGCTCAATGAATATAGTAGTTTATTTTATCAGTAGAGGACTTTAAAGGGGGGGACATCATACATCCATCACAGGATATGTTAATAGCTCGTAAAGTGTGAAATAATGATAACAGTTGCTTAATGAAACAATGCCTGTTCTAAGCAAGCATTTGTTGTTTTTTCTGTTATAGACACTAATGCATTTTCCTGAAGAAAAACACTGCTCTAATTGAAAAGTAGGATATTGTTTTAAAACAAGAAGCTGTTTAAATCACATATAACAACCAGTTAACACTTGCATACAGTAAGAGAACATGTAATTGGCAGTTTAGAACTTATTACACACATTAATGCACATATATGTACACTATTCTTAGTATATTATTATTATACAGGATTTATATCGCGCCAACAGTTTGCGCATCGCTTTACAATATAAGGAAGTCAATACAATTGCAATACAATTCAAGACAAGATGGTAAGGAGGGCCCCGCCCGTGAGGGCTTACAATCTAAAAGCAGTATTTAATAGAGAAGCATGAATCCCTGTTATATAGAAGTCAATGAAAAAATAATCTTATTAATAGTCAATAAAAATAACCTGGAGTGTGCATCATAGTATTGTAAGTTAATATTTGATTGGTTACTGTGAACTACTGCAGACCATTGCTCTTTGAATTTTGTTATTTATAATTGATCTATGGGAAAACACAAATACCAATACCAGCACCACTGGATGCTGGCTGATGCTGTGGAAGCTGTTCAGTATTTTTATTGAAACAGCAACAGCCAGACAAAAGAGTGGCGCGCCAGGCAGATGAAAAAGTTGCTGCAGTGCAAAGGTGAGCCTACCAATTTTACTGGCACTGCAACCCCACCCAGAGCACACCCTCTGGATTCCCCAACCCCACCCACAAGCTGCCCACTACATCCCAGAAACTCTGCATTCCCCATCATTTTGACACAGCTAAGCTATGGTTATCATACAGTGTTACAATGTATGTGCTGCTTTTTATTGGATGCTTAGTAATATAAATATACTTTAGTCTAGTATGGAATTTTTGATAAAAAAATATAAATGAAAATGAATGAATAAAGAGATAGTAATGTGTATGTTGCTAGTTCTACTGTCTATTAAGATGTGATGATAAATAATCCAAGCTTATCAAATCACTTAAAACGTTTTTTTAAATACATTAGGCTCAATTTACAAAGCTTTATTTCCAGGATAAGAATCATTATTTAAACCATGTGACTGTACATATGAAACCTAATTGTATTCAGTCTAAAATAACTCACTTTTATTAAACAATGATTATTATTATTATTATTATACAGCATTTATATAGCACTGGTGTGCAGTGTGCACATGTACTGCAGTGCATTGTGGCATGGGATTTTTTTTTTAATTTTTTTTTTACATTTATTCAACTCTATGTGTGGCAGCGTGTTGCCATACCATGTAATGCTCTGTGTTGCAATAAAATGTATGCAGTCTGTCACTACCATTAACACAGCAGTTTTTGTCTTTAACATAGTTTTATTACACATTGATCTTGTTCAACTCCCTGTAATAGGACGGCAATGCTGTTAGTCCTACAGTAAAATCAAACAGCAACATTTTCAGCCTGTGGATAGGGTGGTTATTTAGATGGCCATTTAGTTTAGACTTTAGATAGGAGACAAACAAATTAAATCATAACTTTAATACTATTGGAATAAGGTTTGTACCATATGAAAAAAGCTGACCATGTTAACAACTCCTAGGCATTTTATTTGGTTTGTCCCATCCTTGCTGGACAGCATAGCTTGTTAAAGAAAGTGGGGAAAAAAATGTCAAGATCAGCACATAATTACATTTTATGGGGGGACTCAAAACTGCTCTTTTAAGGCTATTGGCAGACTTCATCATAGATACTTTATGCCAATCTTTATTTTGCTCAAAGTTCCACTTTAATAGAACACATTTTTTATCACATAAATTTTATCACAGCGTACACTTATGTAGCACATACAAGGACCAGCAAATTGGACAACACCACAACATATACAGGTGAAACGCGAATAATTAGAATATCGTGCAAAAGATAATTTATTTCACTAATGCAACTTAAAAGGTGAAACTAATATATGAGATAGACTCATTACATGCAAAGCAAGATAGTTCAAGCCGTGATTTGTCATAATTGTGATGATTATGGCTTACAGCTCATGAAAACCCCAAATCCACAATCTCAGAAAATTAGAATATTACATGCAATCAATAAAACAAGGATTGTACATAGAACAATATCGGACCTCTGAAAAGTATAAGCATGCATATGTACTCAGTACTTGGTTTGTGCCCCTTTTGCAGCAATTGCTGCCTCAATGCGGCGTGGCATGGAAGCTATCAGTCTGTGGCACTGCTGAGGTGTTATGGAAGACCAGGATGCTTCAATAGCGGCCTTCAGCTCTTCTGCATTGTTCGGTCTCATGTCTCATCTTTCTCTTGGCAATGCCCCATAGATTCT
>NW_017306638.1:1126845-1140878 GCF_000935625.1 Nanorana parkeri | reverse complement strand
GAAGCATGAAGTGCTCCAAAATCTCCTGGTAGACTGCTGCGTTGACCCTGGACTTAATGAAGCACAGTGGACCAACACCAGCAGATCACAAGGCTCCCAAAATCAACACAGACTGTGGAAACTTCACACTAGACTTCAAGCATCTTGCAGTGTGTGCCTCTCCATTCTTCCTCCATACTCTGGGTCCTTGGTTTCCAAATGAGATGCAAAATTTGCTCTCATCAGAAAAGAGGACTTTGGACCACTGAGCAACAGACCAGGTCTGTTTTTCTTTAGCCCAGGTAAGACGCTTCTGACGTTGTTTGTTGTTCAGGAGTGGCTTGACAAGAGGAATACGACATTTGAAGCCCATGTCCAGGATCCGTCTGTGTGTGGTGGCTCTTGATGCACTGACTCCAGCCTCAGTCCACTCCTTGTGAAAGTCCCCAACACTTTTGAATGGCCTTTTCCTGACAATCCTCTCCAGGCTGCGGTCATCCCTGCTGCTTGTGCACCTTTTTCTTCCACACTTTTCCCTTCCACATAACTTTCTATTAATGTGCTTTGATACAGCACTTTGGGAACATCCAACTTCTTTTGCAATTACCTTTTGAGACTTTCCCTCCTTATGGAGGGTGTCAATGATGGTTTTCTGAACAACTGTCAGGTCAGCAGTCTTTCCCATGATTGTGATTCCTACTGAAACAGACTGAGAGACCATTTAAAGGCTCAGGAACCCTTTGCAGGTGTTATGGCTTAATTAGCTGATTAGAGTGGGACACTTTGAGCCTAGAATATATTTAACCTTTCACAATATTCTAGTTTTCTGAGATTGTGGATTTGGGGTTTTCATGAGCTGTAAGCCATAATCATCACAATTATGACAAATCACGGCTTGAACTATCTTGCTTTGCATGTAATGAGTCTATCTCATATACTAGTTTCACCTTTTAAGTTGCATTAGTGAAATAAATTAACTTTTGCAAGATATTCTAATTATTCGAGTTTCACCTGTAGGTGTGAAGCAAACCTCCAGATTTTTCCATAAGTTGTTTATTTACAATATTCACCATTTTGCAAAAATGCCCAATTTTACATTTACAAATATTTCTCAATATAACTCAATATAGTTTTATCTTTTAGACTTAGTAGGACTTTTGTCAGTTATCTTGTGTTTGTTCGCACTAACTATGATTTTTGCATTTTTGGAAAATATTGTTTGATAAACATTTGCGCAAATGCGGAGTGATGTACAGAATTAGCAGCACTTTTGCCTTATGCAAGTTTCTCTTGAACATTTAAATAGCTAAAAGATAGCAATCAATTTTTTGCAGTAGGATTTATTGCTACAACCCACTTGCAAGAGATCCCTTCCATTTGTTTATGTTTCTCCTGAATGATGGTGGACAGACAGCTTGAGCTAGGGATAATATCGATGGCAGCTTTTTTTTTTTATTTCTTCTGTTAGTTACAGGTCAGTAAAAGATCACAGACTTCTAATAAACCACTGTGGGATCTGGAACCTGTGAGGGAAAAGACTAAGTGAAGCATAGCTGGTTGGCATCAGTAAAATTAACAATAGCTCTGTGATGCATGCAACGTGTCTACCATCTTATTATAGTTTAATTTATCTAACACTATGTGCATTGCAAAGTGGCAGCTATGACTCTTTTGCATACATTTATTTTCCCTGCTAATGTAGCTGATGCTTTTAGACACAAGTCCTGAAGTGCTTACAGCCTGTGTTTACCAGAATGGTAAATGAAAGCAGTACTGGAAATGAAGCAGGCCACAGCAGCTTCATATCTCATTGAGGATAAAGTGCATGTTCAAATCCATTGCTGCTGTGAACCTGGACTGAGTTCATTACAGTCTGCATTAACTATAGTTAAAGGCAGCCGGTAGGCACATGCGAACATATGTCTAACAGTATACAGCTATGGATACGAAGATGTGCTTGCAAAGGACTATTAACGCTGAGCCCACGGGGTTGATTAGGACTAAGCATTAACTATATGGGGTTGATTAACTAAAGGCAAAATGGTTGTTCACTTTGCAAGAAAATTTGCACTTTGCAGGGAAAGTTTCCCTTAGCTTGGTAAATGTGATGACATTTCACTTTGCAAAGAACACCCAGTCATGTGCAAGGAAACAGCATTTTTGCTTATACTTGCACGCGATTGGATGATGGAAGTCTGCAGAGCTTCACCTCATTCACTAACCTAATGGGGAAACTTCCCCTGCAAAGTGCAAATTCCCTTTTTGCCTTTCGTAAATCAACTGCATATAAATATGGGATCATTTAACCCTTTCGCTGCCACCGACCGGAATACAACTGTTTCCAGCTGGCCACCTCAGTAAGCCTTATGTCAGTGGCAAAAACAGTAACAGGTTTGTAAAGCCTTGGCCTATGCCACTAACATACTGGTAGCTTGGCTTACACCCAAATCTACATGAATATATGATTATTGATCTGAACATTCTTTGATCAATACATTTTGGGTTTTTTTCCAACTGAACATAATACGACAAGCAGTAAAAACTGTAACATATTCATCCACTTCTTTTAACAGCAACATTGGTATCATATGGTTGCAGTTGTTTCAGCCATAATTATGCCAATGTTTGGATTAACAGTAAGAGTAAAAAAAAGTTACAACTGCAAAAACAGTTGGAGTGATTTATTTTTAAATGGGTATGTATTAGAAAGGTATGTGGCTTGTCCGGAGCCACACGGTGAACTGTAAAATGTTGGTGAAAATGTTTATGCTCCCAGTTGCACAAAGACCAATAATTATGTCTGTTACCAGGGAGTTCTGCCATGTTATCAGATAGTCTCTCGTGTTATCAGTTAGCCTGCCATGTTGCCAGGAAAAGTGATATGTTAGTGATATGGCCATGTAAAACACTGCCCCAAGACTTCCTACTTATTTCATTAAGGATGAAATCCCTAACCAAACATTTGGAATAAATTATATTTCATCAAGCACATCAAGACACTATGAAGTGGATTATGATATATTACTGACATTCATTGTGTTTTTTAACAACTATTTTTTTTAGGCCTGTAAGCCCACTATTGGATCAAAACACCATTGATTTCTCAACATTCTGTTCAGTGGGAGAGTGGCTAGAAGCTATCAAGATGGAACGATATAAGGAAAAGTTCAGTTCAGCAGGATACAATTCCCTTGATGCTGTGGCCAGGATGACTATCAAGTAAGCCTAATATAATCACTGTGGGATGGATGAATGAAGGAATTAATTAACCAATCTATCATTCATTTAATCAGTAATTATGGTGGACAGTTAACAGTATTTATTCCGTACATAAGCGACTTACTAAAAGACTGAGAAATATTATACCTTTACAAAACTAAAAGGCACACATCCTAAAAGGCAATGAGTGTTTAATTGCCGTATTATTAGATGGCAATTGCAGTCTAGAGGTGTATTTGTGTTTACTCATAATCATACAGATTCCGCTGTCTATGTTATATATTTAGCAATATATATGATTTGTAAACCTAACTTTCACCGTGCCATGCTGCCCCAGGGCCACTTTTATAAGGTCCAGTGTTGATGGGCTTTTGTTCACTCCAGAATTGCTGCTCTCCCCATTCAAGTCTATAGAAATGCAAAAGCAGTTCAAAGCAGGTAAAATGCAGATCAGGAGGAAGTCAAATACACCTGTCAGTAAATTTTTGAATGATCTCGGAAGCCTCTCAAGCTGATGTCATTAGCAAGCTGCTTTTCCCTATTAACATATGCCAAAAGCACATCGATACAGGCCCTAAAGGTGCAGAAAAGCCAATGCCCTAAAACACAAACGAGGAGAGCCCATTAACAGACTTGTTTTAATACAGTGTGGTTACTAATGTTTTTTAATTGCCATATAAATAATAAGGGCACTAAAACTATGTTTCTCTCTACAGTGATGTCATGAGCTTAGGGATTTCATTGGTTGGCCACCAGAAGAAGATCATGAGCAGTATTCAGACTATGAGAGCACAAATGTTACACCTTCATGGAACAGGGATACAGGTGTGATAGACAGCCCTCCCTAAAGAGGGAGGAAGGACTATGAGATAACAGCACTGGCCTTCACTATACAATAACTGCTGCTAGAAAACGCTCAGTTTACTGAGCCTTCTGTACTACGTCTTTCTGCAGTAGATGAAAACCAACTAGATCCTCAAGCACCTACAGACTTGAACTCCTAAGTGCCACCGGACCTTACCTGAGTGAGAAATTGGATCAAAACTATGTGGCAAGGAATACAGCAGTAATAACAAAGTACTACCTGAACAAAAACAACACAATAGAGCTCTCTAACCTCCTTTTTGCCCAATGGACTTTTTTCAAATGTACTGTACATAAATAATTTTGAAAAAGAATATATTTGTTGGACAAAATCTCAAGATTGTTGGTAAATACGGCAAACTATTTTCCATAAGCTGTGTTTTATGATATAACCTTATTTTTTAATGTGTTATTCTCCTTAGATTTTCTTTTGAGGGTAAATGTTTAATTGCACACAGATTGGGAGACTTTGGCATGATTACAAGTTATATTTTGAATGCAGTTATTTAGGCATCTTACTTAGATATCTATGTAGATGTTGGTAAATCATCAGCTGGTGAGTAAAATCTGCAGGTTATTTACTGTTTATTTTTAGATATTTTCTAAGAACTTGCTGAATAAAAAGCAATAATGGCACTCAGTGCGGCCATGGCACCTTTGATACAGCATACACAGTGAAAACATTATGTGATTTATAAATTGCTAAATTGAGAGTTATTTAATTCTCTGAAGAAACAGGGTCTCCTAAAATACATAAAGAAACAGTACTGTAAAGTATCAAGCCTTCCCCATGCGAATGTCAATTTTAATAAAAAAAAGACTATTGTGATGAAGTCACTGTCTAAACCTTTCACTGCCTGTGAATAACTGCAAGGTGACTAAAGAATTGAAGAATCTGCTGTTTTTTCCTTTTTAAAATTTGAAATAGCCAAATTATATTTTGTACAAGATCTTGTTGAATGCAATTCCTGTTTGATTGTACGGTTTTAGATTTTGTATTTATATATCAGGGTGAAAAGGGTAGCTCTTTTGTTATTTAAAGAGTCTGACAAGTTACAACACCCACACTATAGGACCGGTTTACTAAAGAAATCATTTTCATTATAGTCTGTGTTTACCTCAAATACCTAATCAGTTTAAGGAAATGTCGAACCTTTTTAAACTCCAATTAACCTGATTGAGTATTTAAAGTAAATATAGACTAACGCTTGCCATACATGGTCTAAAATCAATTGATTCCCCCATCCAATCTGCATGGATAATGGACTCTCCACTCCCGGCTATTGTATTCAAGCAGTCGCGGCACCTGTGGCTGCATGAATATTCAAACAGTGGCTACATCTTGTCAGATGCAGTCACTGTTCAGCAGATAATTTTCCATCTGACTCAGTTGATTTTTGTCAAGCTAGATGGTGCTTGCAGGGCCACCCACAGCTCGAATTTTGGCTGATTCAGCAGGAACTGGCCAAAATTTAAGCCATCTATGGCCAGCTTAGAGCAAAACTTACTCTTTTAGTAAACCAGCCCATTAAACTGCAACATGTGTTAAATAGATCCGTGCTTTTGTTTTTTAAGTAGGTAACTATTAGATGAGATATGTTTTTCGTCTTTTTTCTGTCTACCAGAAGCAATAATGAAACATGTCTTTCTAGATATTCCCTCTGTGCATATCTTTAGAGTAAGAGATATATTTGTAAAATATGTTAGATGGTGGATGACCCATCATGTAGAATCCTGTCCTTCCGAAAAGATTTGGGTTGCTTAAAGAAAGAACCGAGGGATCAGAACTTGGTCTTCTTTGATTATGTGGGCATCCACAGAAATTGTAAATGTTTCCATGTAAAGCGTGTAAATTTTATTTATACTGTCTTGTTTTGTACACACATTTCTCTGTAGTGAGCTCTGAATATGTTAAAAATGCACTATATTTTTCTATTTTACTTGCAGAGGATCACAAAAACAGGTATTTCAATGCTACATTATGTATTTTACCATATAGGACCAAAGATGGCTGCAGAAAACACAAACAGATTTTCTCTTCTACTTATGTTACTTTACAGTCATTCAGATCTCTGTACATTGTTATTTTATTTATTTGATTGTCAGGAAAAAAAAGATAATTTCTAAGATGTTTCCTTAAAAAGAAAATAGTAAATTGCATTTACAATATTTCCATTTCATAGACACTTCCATTTGTAATCTTTGTAATAGACTGTAAATATATTTTTGGAAGTATGATGTAGTCTGTTGAAGGATTATTTGTGTTTCTTTTTATGGGACCACCCAGGAACAGCCTTTTATTTGGAAATCAAGTGTGATAGTATGAAATGGTTCTGCCCAGCTGGATCAGTATTTCAAGAAAAGCATGCTGTGACAGTGCCCGAAAGTCATTTTACAGACTCTTGACAGATTCAACAGAAATAATGGGATACAACATATTTTTATAGTATGGTTAAAAATGCCCTCAGCAAGTTTAATAAAAAATGGTCTGTAAGCTATGTAGGTAAAAATCATACTGCATTACATAACACTACATGGCTAATACTGCGCATAAGCCAACCACATAAAACATTTTAAACATAAATATTTAATATAGGTAAACATTTTTCTGCTGTTCTTGCATATGTCAAATTATAAAATAAATGAATATATCGTGGTTTCTATATATTTTACAAATATATGTTCATGGCTATACGTTTTTTTTTTAAAGTTATTTTTATCACATGCAGACAGAAGCTGGTGAGCTCGATTGTGTTCTTCACAAACTTCTGCAGGATGATTTTACTGGTATGCTGGGAATAGCCTAAGTAACTAATTTGATCATCTGCTATTGACAACACACAGCTTAATCAATCAGAAGAGGATGTCATCTATCTGGGCTTTCATTTAGTTAAATGCAGTCAAAAAGTGAGCAGGAACCATTTCTAATAAGAAAAACCAGAATGTGCTACAATCTAAATGTGAATAAAGCTCCCTGTATTATTTATTAATTTGCAAAATAACCATATTAATAACAATAATATAGAAGATCAGTTTATCAACATTTAAAAATTACTAAAAAGTTTGATTGAAAATTATTATTGTTTCCTTTCAAACACATTACATTTTAAAAGGAAACATTATTACAAGAATGCACAAGTATCCATTTCATATCCACAGACATTGCACGGCAGAAAAAAACATTCTTTCTCCAGACTTTGGACTGCAGAAAGAATAGTTGTGTTCCTTAGCAGGAGTATATGAACAGGGAAAGTATTGACCAGCACATATTGCAACATTCCTATGAATGCCAAGCTTGTCAAGCCAAAGTGAAAATATAAAGGAGGAAAGTGCATTATGACAGCATGATGATTAAGGACTTTCCACCTTGGAAAGTGTAAGCAATTTTGCAAAGATCAAACTTTGGCTCAGTAGACTTGACTTTTTGTACTGTTCAATACTTCTGTTCATATCAATATTTTATGTTTTTCATTCCATAAATGAATACTTTAGAAATATATATGTATATAAAGTATTTATATATATGAAATGTTAAATATTCACATTTCCAGGTATGGCAGTGTTTGTGAATATTATAACTGGAACTTACATATTCAGTATCATGTACTTGTGGTTGATGATTTCAAACATTATCTGAAAAGTTTGCAAAGCAATTTTTATGTCCCAATATTCTAGGAATGTTGGTTTAATGAGCCTGTGTTGGTTGCAAGATACAAGTGGGAAAAAAATGAACATGATGTGACCTAAAAATTATCAGCCAGTATGTGTAAATCTTCAAATCGATGCCTGTGTCCCTGTGAAGCCACTTAATGCCTATTCCCAGGCTGTACTCAGTGCATTGATTTTACGCCCCTCTTGGCATTAAACCCTTAGCCCTTGTCATTCAACTGTCCAATGCCCAATTCTCATTGAATAGTAGAAGAAGTTTATGTTAAAAAAACATACTTATGTTATATTATGTGCAGAAAATATTTTTTGATGGGGGCATTAAAGTGAAAAGGGTCTTGGTAGCATGCCATTAAAATACAGGAAAGACAATGATTACTGGCCACTATTTACAGCTCTACTTTTAATATCCTTGTTGCCTTTTATAGTCACCTAAGTAGGCAAGATATCGGGGTTAAAATAATGAAGAAATATAAACTGCTAACTTAGCAAAGTAAATGATAATTTTGCAAAGTTATTGTTCATTGAGTTTAGAAAATAAGATGAAGCTATGCTGACTAAAGTCAACCAATTATGTGGTAGCAAATTTTTTAATTTTCCTCATGCATAAGTATTTAAAGTGAATACAGGTTCCCGTTATGTACAGTCATTCAATTTAAAAAATTAACATTCCGCATTGCTACTAAATCACAAAAGGTCTCAGGTATCATATTGTCAGCATCAAAAGCTTACTTTTTCCACTCAGCCATGAGTGTCAGGTTAGGCTTTTTTGTTTTTTTATGGAAGGCTTGAACCTGATGGAGGAAGTGGCAGCTAATCTTTTTACTGATACTTTGATACATTACTTTGACCAGACCACCAAATATCTAGGGAAAAAAACACAAACAGGGGGCGCCTTTCCTGGTGCAGACAAATTTATTAAGATCGGGATCAAAGGTAGATAAAAAACATACTCACAAAATTTTTTATCTACCTTTGATCCCGATCTTAATAAATTTGTCTGCACCAGGAAAGGCGCCCCCTGTTTGTGTTTTTTTCCCTAGATTTTGCGGTCTCCCTGGCTGGTTTGGGGGCAGCATCCTGCAGACCTTTCTACACACGTGCTTTTTATTATTTATATATTTTTTACCAGACTTGTTTCTGATTACACTTGTGATTATATTGGTCCATACTGGCGGAGTAGTCCTTTTTGGCGCTTTTTTGTGTTCATATCTGTAGACCACCAAATATCTGTTTGCAACAACAATAGTTACATGCAAATATTTGTTGTATTTCCCTGTAATCCAGTATATAGTGTATGTTCACTGGCTTGGAGTACTACCCTTACCCTCCAATCATGTTCTATTATAAAATATTGGATATGAATAATAATTATGAGTAAACCAGTCTGAACACTCATACTAAGTATCACTTTTTTTTGTGTCAGAAGACACACAATTACAATAGCAAGTTCATAATTGTATTGAAGTATAAAATCAAACAGCAATGTATCAGTAGGGTGAATAAAAATAAATAAATGATGCACTTATACCTATTTGATTTAAATAATAATACATGCAAATTAAAGAATAAAATGAGAGACAACAGGTAGCAATATCAAAATGACTTTGGAAATATTTGCCATTTTAACAAACTTTAAATGTATATTGTGCTTCTGTACAACTTGAGTTTTTGTGAAAATGGGAAACACACTTGTTAGAAGAACGACAAATCAAATAGATTTCTTGCTTAAAGACTCACGCTGACAATGAAAGTAAGACTGTCTCACTAAGGACAAATCATTAATCGCTTGTGTTAAAATACAGGGAATCAATAAAACCTCTTTTGAATTAAACTGGTAAAAATTGGTCTTCAGAAGCTCTCAACAACTGTCATGATTCTACTAGGCAAGAGACATGGCAAAATGAACTCAATAATTTCATCAATATGGAACAAAACAACAATCAAAATTTTCATAAAAGGTCAACACCTGCTTCTTACTGAAACCCAGCAGATTTGCATCCACCGCAAGTAATTCTCTGTAGAATTTGCTTTGCTGCAGTGGACTTTGCCTTCTGAATACATCATCGGTTTCAGCCAATATTTATGTCATGGGGATTTTTGCAGCAAGGTACACCTATAATATAAATATTGCATTGGAAATGCATTCCCTTGTTAAACTTTGATTGCAATCAGAAGTACTTCATGCAAGGCTGTGCAGAAAGTTACTAGTGAAATCAGAATACAAAAGTGACTGTTAACTTTTATTCATTGAAATAAATATGTATGAGGACATTTAGTGTTGTCATGGAGATGTGATTGAGGCGTCCATTTGAATAAAAGCAGCACTTTGAATTTAAGGAACGTTGTGGGTTTGTTAAAAATGTCAAGCCATTTCCAAGCACATGCTAAATAAAAGGTTTGTATACCCAGCCGTCTATGAAGAATGACATATGCCAATTACGTTTCAGACTACCAGCGATAAAGTTGGGCATCGTTTATTTGTATGCATTGCTCCCTTGTGTGATTAGGATAATAGTTTTAATTACACTTCAGACCGAAATCTTGTATCTTCAGACCTTCTCTTGTAAAGTATTTTGTTTCTTCCTTCTCATGCATAAGACACCATTGTAAGGACCAATGGAGGCGATCTACTAAAGTAAACAGTTCTTACTCTAAACATCCAATCTTGCTGGAGAATCTGCATTTAAAAAAAAATAATCATAAACACTTTGCTGCACTTAAATAAATCCCCCTCAAATGCCACCCAAAATTATAGGGAATTCATATTATTTAAAGGTGTTCTCCAGTTGGAAGAGCAAAATTCTGTCATAAATATATAAATGTAAAGGTTATTTGCCTGTTGTCCATATTTTTTGTTTTTGGACATCCATCGGCAAGCAACAATAATGATCCATACATTTTTCAGCATGTAGCAGGAAGTGAACCCTCTTTGATTCAGTCTGTTCCGAACAATAAACTTGCTGCTAAGAACAATGCGGTTTAATCCAGAAATAAATACTTTCCCATCTGTAATTAGCTCACTTGTGAAGAGATGTAAAAACCCTAACCATCTATATGCAGCTCTGCAACATAGGGGTCTATTCACAAAGCTGCCGAGGGCAGCCGAGTGAATGACCGATCAGAAGTGAAGTGAGCTTGCCTCGTGTGGAGTTTCTCCTGAACCGAAAGGGTCCTGGGGCCGAAGCCAGCCGAAGGATCGGCCGAAGCTACGGCCAGATCCTTCGGCAGCTTTGTGAATAGACCCCATACTGTCCAATGTAGAGAAGCAAATGCTGATATCCTGACTTAAAGTGTATCTCATAACAGTTTACCAATAGACAGGGTGGTTGCTTTAGTTTTCTATTTTTAAGCATTTTGTACCTGTTTTATGTTTATCGTGTGTAACAAGGGCACTCGATTGCAGTCAGGAAATGCAGTTTTATTATGGCAAACACACAAAAAGTATTTTTCGACAACAGGGTAGACTTCCCCTGTTACACAAGAAGAGCCAACATTCTCAGAATAATCAGCTTTTCTGCAGCAACATAAATTACAGTGTTTAGTTTTGCTCTGTAGTTTTCCACAGCTCCAAGCCGCTCATCACACCTCTGTGTAAAACTCACACAGCTCACCCCTCGTGAGCCCTCACTCTGCTCTTTCAGCAGTGTGTCCAACAGATCCTAGGGTCACCGACCTCTCCCAGCCTGCCCTGGCTGTTCCATGTGTGTCCAACATGCACCTGAGTCTGCTGTGGCCGTGTGCCTCCTGCACACACACAACTCTCTCCACTCTGAGCTCTGGGCTGGCTTCTTAATGAGGCTGCTCTCAGCCACCTGATCAGCCCAGGCTAGTCATTGGCAACCCCTGGCCCCAGGACTGGAGATTTCAACCCACCTAGAGCTCTAAGAAATCTCCAGAGCCACCTACAATTCTGAAAACCTGGAAGAATCTGAAAGGCCAGGTTCTTCCTTATAAAATGGGTAACTCTGGACCCTCTCAGCCCCTCTGGCTGGGGGTCATAGTTGCCAAACTACACCGTGGCATTGGCTTACACTGCCACAAGTGTCATTAACACACTTCTTGTCCTAGGGTGGCAAAGCACATTCATTTTACAGTGTCTATGCAGCATCAGCGTTGTCACACTATAACAGGGCTATAGAACATCTTTCCCTCTCCTCTTCTCCATAACTAAATGGGTGGTGTTTTGTAGTGTAAAGGGGGGACACTTCCCCAATTGTTACATTGAATACCAGCCACCCAGGCCGAAAAGCTTTGCCAAAAGAAGTAGACTAATGATCTACACCAGGCAGATCTTCAAGAAGTAAGTTTATGCGGCCGGCTGGCACTTCTGGCACGTTCAAATAATATGGGCTCGCAGGCCCCTTTTAATAGAGATTTGAACAATAAAACCATCTGTTACCTTGAATTATATCCAAAAATAAGATAGTAATGACACTATCTACTCATATTAGATCATGCCAGGAACATTAGATGGGCCTTCTTGTCTTGATAATATTCCCTCACATTAAGGTTAGAGGACAGCTGTCTTGGCATTGGACCTATTGTTCCTTAAGCTTAGTTCAGAAAACTTGTTTATGACTTTCATTACCTTCATCTACAAAGTTCAATGTTCCACATGTCGCTTATTCATGTAACTCATTATATATTTATTATCAATATATACAGTATGATGTATCTCAGAATATTTTTCATTAAACAAAATATTAAGCTCATTAACATAATAGAGGCTTGACAATGTAATTCAGCAAGGGTCATCAATTTTCCCTATACAGTAGTCCACGAAGAGCTCTAAGAATAATTATAACAGCACAGCAGATTAGTTAATTATGAACTCACAAGATTTCTGGCAGGATCAACAGGTATTTTTTTGCAGTTTTCAAACAGATATAAGAAAACTCTTTCAACGTTATTTAACAGGCCAAAAGGTAGCAATAGTTTATTGTTAGGATTTACATACACTTTAATGTGAGTTCGCTGGTAACTATTAATCTGACAAGAATTTATCTGCAAAAAAAATTAACAAATTGCCATATTTTTCTAAAGTGGTAAATGTGGCATTCACTGAACATTCACTAGTGCATCATTGAATAATTTGGTGTATATATACAGTATATATCTATATATATATATATATATAGATATATACGGTATATACAATATACAGGTGATGCTCGAATAATTAGAATATCGTGCAAAAGTTCATTTATTTCACTAATGCAACTTAAAAGGTGAAACTAATATATGAGATAGACTCATTACATGCAAAGCAAGATAGTTCAAGCCGTGATTTGTCATAATTGTGGTGATTATGGCTTACAGCTCATGAAAACCCCAAATCCACAATCTCAGAAAATTAGAATATTACATGCAATCAATAAAACAAGGATTGTACATAGAACAATATCGGACCTCTGAAAAGTATAAGCAGGCATATGTACTCAGTACTTGGTTTGCAACTGGTTGTCAACTAAACAAACTAATGGGAAACATGCAAAAAGCATCCTTCGTGAAAAATAAACAAAACAAAAGAAAATAACGACAAGACTGTGATAAATCAGAATTTTCTCCACTCTGCTCTCACTGCACACCCATTCAAATGAATCATACGTTTACCCCAGAAAATGTTCTTATGGGTCAAACATTAGTTTAATGTATAATAAGAACTTCAGTTTCACATGTTTTAAGATCCAACATGTTATAAATGTGGTGGATGCAGTAAAATGTGTGTTTTATAAATGTGCCCCTCAGGAATGCAAAGTAATTCTGGCCAAATGCAGGATATCAGGAAGAGAAAATAGTATAGATATACACAGAAAATGAAAATATGCTTTGGCTTGTTTGCAAATGCAGCCAGCAGATCAGCATTAACCATTTCTGATTTCTGTATATATGTGCAATCATATTCTGCTGGCACAAATTCCCTATAGCCCGTACAGCTCCCGAACGTGGCCGAGCGGCTCAGTCGAGCCGAACGCTAAAAGCCGAAGCTGGCCGAGCGGCCGGCCATTGGCCGGTCGACAGCCTGCTTCTGACAGCTGGGCGGAGCCAGCCGTGATCTTACGGCTGGCTCCGGCCACTTGCAGAGAGATCAGCGTCCCTGGTTACCTGCTAATAGCAAACTCTCCCTGGCGCTCCGGGAGTCTCCCGCTCCCGGCCGCCAAGGAGAGAAACACTGCTGTTTTTTTTCTATTCTGACACGGATTTTTTTTTCGTTTAGCTGTCACTGCTAGCTCCGCACAATCGTTTTCTATTTACTTTTTTTAAAACTATTTTTCTGTTCTGCTCGGTCCCCTTGAGGGACC
>NW_017306638.1:1094866-1126013 GCF_000935625.1 Nanorana parkeri | reverse complement strand
CTGAGTCGAACTCCTTCTGCATATTGGGCGGCTGAACATGCTGAGCATGTTCGGCCGACCCGAAGCCATGCGAAGCAAGCCGAGGTACGGCTGATTTCAGCCGATATACGGCTGAAATCAGCCGTACCAGCCTGAAGTGAATAGCCGAATAGTGTTCGGCTCACTTCACTTCAGGTCGGTCATTCACTCAGCTGCCTATGGCAGCTGAGTGAATAGACCCGTAAGTATCAGTACATCACTACATGTACCCCAATAGAGGACTACAAATCCCAGCAATACATTATTCAGCAATGCAGAATACCACCAGCTATAGAGGACTAAGAATCCCAGCAAAACACAGCAATTCAGAATAATATGAAGCTACATACTCTGTGTTGCACACCAGGGCTGTGCAGGGTCTCAGCAGGCTGTACATGGTCCTTGCAGGGCTGTGTGGAGTCTCACCAGGGCTATGCAGTCCAGGGCTGTGTGCGGCCTCACCTGCTCTGTGTGCAGTCTCACCAGGGCTGTGCGCAGTGTTTCACTAGGGCTGTGAAGTCTCCCCAGGGCTGTCTGCAGCATTTCCCCATGACGGTGCAGTCTCACTAGGGCTGTGCATTCTCACCAGTGCTGTGCAGTTTCACCAGGGCTGTGCATTCTCCCCAGAGGGGGGTGTTGCAGTGTCAAGGCCATTGGTGGGCTCGCCTCTGCACCACATAAAATCTCCCATCTGCCCAACGCTCTGATCTGTCTGGCTTTTGCCATTTCAATAAAGTTGCTAGAAAGTTGAGGTAATGGTGTGGGCTCCTAATGAAATCAAGAAGAAATGTTGTACACACCTCATTTTTCTGTGGACTGTCATCTTTATTGGTATAAAGACGACATTCCGAAGCAGAATGGTGTGCGGACAACATATCTTCTAGATTGTATACTGTGGAGCCATCCAACAGTTGTTCCAGCACCCGTTGGATTCTGGGGTACATCGGTACAGTGTGCGAAGGGGATTACTAAATGTCCCCACACACCTTACTATAATCGCGGGAAATCCCGCGATCGTACGATTATCGTAAGGTGTGTGGAAGCCGTGCGACCTCTACTACTGCAAGGTCGCACGACTTTAAACTTACGAACATGTTCAAAAACCCGCCGAGCATCGTACAATGTTCGGCGGGTGTGTAGCATGTTCGTAAGATAAAAGCCGGACGGGCCGGTGTGCGCAAGCACACACTGCCCGTTCGGCATTGCGGTCATCGGAAGCCCGCCCCTCAGGGGGCGTGGCTTGCGGTCATCGCAAGTACGATCTGCCTATGCAAGATAGGCAGATCGTACGTTTTTTTAAGTACCTTACAACCATCGCAAGATGGTTGTAAGGTGTGTGCCCAGCCTTAGGCTCCTAATGAAAGGTGACAAGTTGTTAAAGTGAACGCCCATGCCAGGACTCCTATTGTGTCAGCAGGGGGGGCAAAGACTGGTACTGGAGGACTATCTGTACCCCCTATCAACAGCCCTGATTAATGCTACCATCAGAAGGGACAAATAGAGATACTAACCCTGTAGCATGGCCTATATCTGCATACAGATGAACAGGCAAATTTCTAATGAAATATACATGAATATTACTAAAAGATTTCACACACTCTGTGTTTCCCTCTTGTAATGTATTACTTAATGGGCATTAAGTGCCCATTTTAGCAAATAATATGGTATTCTGGTAATACCGGTTACAATTAATTTGAATATATGAATTCCTAATTCAATTTCACATGCCTTTATTTATATTTTTTCACTACATTTACAAGCAGACAAAGCTGTCCCGCAAAAGTGAGAGTTAGGAGAGGTTGGGAAAAACTATAACACTGCTGGGGGTTGTCACAACAGTCTGCTTTTGTTGATATGATTTAAAGCAAAGTGAGCAATCTAAATGTGACTCACTACTGTTAGCCTTTTTACAGGGGGGAACACAACAAGAAAAAATAAACCAGCATATAATGCTAGTGACAGTCAGCATCATATATGTCATTTTTTATTTAATTTTTTATTTAGCCCATGGTTACACTTTCACCTAACCCTATTGCCTAAAGGTGCCCATACACTGCTCGATTCTCGTACGAGAATCGCGGGAAATCCCACGATCGTACGAGAATCGAGCAGTGTGAACGAAGACGTGCGACTGTTTCTACTGTACGATCGCACGTCTTTTGTCTTAAGGTGCCCATACACTGCTCGATTCTTGTACGAGAATCGCAGGAAATCCCGCTATCGTACGAGAATCGAGCAGTGTGAACGAAGACGTGTGACCGTTTCTACTGTACGGTCGCACGTCTTTTATCTGAGGAGCATGCTAGAAAACCAGCCGAGAATCGTACGATTTTCGGCTGGTTTGAACGGTGCTCGGGAGAAAAATGCCGAATGGACCGGTGTGCGCACGCGCACACTGCCCGTTCAGCATTGCGGTCATCGGAAGCCCGCCCCTCAGGGGGCGGGCTTGCGATGATCGAGAGTACGATCTGCCTGTCCAAGATGGGCAGATCGTACGTTTTTTTAATCACTTTACAACCATCGCAAGACTAAGGTCTTGCGATGGTTGTACAGTGTATGGCCACCTTAACACTAATTAACCTGTGAAATGTTGTACTCATCAGGTGCCTTAGTTATTAGCACAAAAAAAAAACTGCCAGTCCTGTGCTCAGCTCTCACTTCATCAAGATTTTAATGCCAGAAAGTAGTAATCCTGGTAATGTATAATCAAGATTATAAATAGCATGCATTACCTCTTTTGTTCTCTGATACAGGTTCTTTAAATATCCATTGATTAACATGGAGAGTCTGAACATTTTCTACCTGGCACAATGCCCTGCCTTACAATATCAAAGCTGTCAGAAATGAGAAGCTGAACAAACAGAAAAAGCTATTGCACTGTACCCAAATATAATTTTCTTTCTCTTTTTACTTGAATGTTTAAAGCTATTAAATACACAGCTAAAATACATGTAAGGGTGTTGCGTTACCTGCCAATGAATTTGTAAGCTTCTCCAAGCGGTCTTGAGACTTACACAGCTCTGAGAGACAGCACAGCCCACTGAAGGGGTCCTGGTGCCGAAGCTAGCCAAAGGATCGACCGAAGCTACGGCCAGATCCTTCGGCAGCTTTGTGAATAGACCCCTAAGTTTTCTTATCTTCTATCCCAAGCAATACAGCTTGGACAGCTCACAGCCTATGATTGGATAATGAAGGAGTAGCAGCAGACTGAGGACATAAGAGATGGCTCAGAGAGTCTGATATCATGCATAATTTACATTCATATATACATTTAATGCATACATTGAATGGTTTCATTTATAGATCAGCTATATATTCGGGATATGCCTGGAAGTTCCTATGTGCTAAGCAGCCTAGAAAGTACATGGATGAGTTAACCGTAAGCAGGCGAGTCCCTAGACTCCCCGATGCCTGAGGCGGAGAGGTGCTGACGGTGCACGCCAAGATGGGGGAGGTGCACGACGAGATGAGGGGCAGTGCTGGTAGTGCACAATGAAATTGGGAGGGGGTGAGTGCTGGCAGAGCACGAGACCGGGAGTTTGATGGGGTGTGACCGCCTAAACCACTGACATCGTTTGTTGCCAGGAGATGCCAGCCAGAGCATCACAGGTTGCCAACAGCTCTTAGCAACCTGGGACATTCTGCCAGGAAAGGGGGTGGCAGGCACACCTCCCCCCATGTGACAAAATGAGATGCTGCCTGAGGCAACCACCTCAGGCTGCCTCATTATAGGAACAGCCCTGACCATACAACAACTGCAGGCTCGCTCTCCCTCTGCTCTGTCGGTGTAATATCCCTTGGCATCCTCATGTCCAATACGCTGTATTGGATGTAATGACTCATTAGGTCTTAGAGCAAGGGGGGAGAGAGGCTTCAGGGACCACTCTAGCAGCCAGCGGGCCCAAGGTTCAGGTGAGTATATTTTTGATATTTTAGCTCCCTAGACAAAATGAGCACTTAACCCTTGCAATGGGGCTACCCCTCCCAGCACACACACACACTGCAAAGGTTAAGTGCTCATTCTGTGCAGGGAGCTAAAATAACAAAGATATACTCACCTGAATCTTGATCCCGCTGGCTGCTAGACCGGTCCTGGACCGGTTAGAATTTCATATGCCTAGAGTTCTTCTTTATATAGAAAGTGAGCAGCATACTGGGTTGCTGTTGAAGATGTTAGTTTGTGTTTTTACTATTAAGATGCTTACTCAGGTTAGTGAAATAAAAAATATTCTTAAAACCAGCTTCTAATAGTTAAATGGTTTGGTCTCTTACTTTAACATCACTTTACTTTTTCCCCACTCTACATTCCTTCATTGTTTATGTTTTATTTTACTCTTTTATAATGGATCTTGTGGACAGATATATCAAAAGTGGCACAAGTAATTTTAAAGGGTGCTGTAAGGAGTACGAATGTAGGAACATTGATGTAGGGGCTGCAATAGCAGTAATCTCTAGCAGTCTCATGTATTGTGTATCCAGTCTAATGTCTTCTGAAACATGTCCTCAATCTCTATCAATTACTACAGCATGTTTGCAGTCTCTGACCATGTCTTGCAGGATGTCTGCTCTTTTTGACCATCTCTTTCACCATGCCTGTGGGCCCTGATAGCTTTCTGTAGCATTACATTTAATTAATATTATGTGTGGCCCTATGGTAATGTCAGGGGCTTACACTTGCACTTGAGGTCCCCTATATCAACTGAGTTGGTTACCACTGATCTATAACTACCTTTAGAATCATTATTGAATTTGTTCACTGTAAAGATAGAAGAGGAGCTGTATTTAGAAGTTACAAACATTCTAGAAAATTGTTCTGGTGAAAAACATTGTAAATTTTGCTAACTCTTATTAGTGGGTCGCAATATGCTCTAATAGCAAAGCCTTTTATGCCGAGTTATGGTAATTCACAGTGTTTTAACGGGTAATTTTGGCTGCATTAATGCACTGCAATTTTTTTATCAATGCCTCTGTGTGCATTTTGTCTTCTGCTTACTTAAATATATGTTGCAGTGAACAGATATGAATTATAATAATTACACACTAATGTGCATACCCATTTTTTTTATTATATACTGAAATGGAAGCAATTCAACAAAAAAAATCCTTATGTTTGCACCAACTGCACCCAAAAGTTGTCTTGCAATCACCTGATGAATCACACATATTGTATAAATATATTTGAAATAACAAGACTATAACTAAACCACTAACTAAAATGATCATATACTGTAAAACCTTCCTTCTTGATCATCCACAAGTGTGTGCAGGGGTTTTGACATCCCTGTTCCTATTACCTTTTGTATATTTTCTAAGTGAAAAAAAAGTGAGTTACTACCTATTTTCAGAATGTAAGATTGAAAAATAATATACAAAAAACATAAAACGTGGTTTGTAAACATCCAGCAGCTGATAAACGTAAAATAAGGATCATTTATTCCTAAAGTGACACTAAACTCAGGAGTTAAATCTTAAAAATGCATTCAAGTACCTTAACTATTAACCATAACAGCCTTTATTTGTGTATCTGTCGCTGTAGATCCTCAAATCATCTATGAATTGGTGCTGACACTGTCCTTCCTTCTGCAGGGTGGCTACTTCTGTTCTCCATGGTCCATGTGTGTGCTGTAAAGTAGCCAAGCTCACTCCCGTGATGGACTACAATCTCACATTTAGTTTGCTAGTTTACATTGAGGTTGTAGTTCATCATGGAAGCGAGCATGGAGCGGTGGCTACTTTACAACACACACAGAGACCATGGGGAACAAAAGTAGCCCCCCTCCAGAAGGAAGGACAGTGTCAGCACCAAATCAGAGATGATTTGAGGATCTACATCCAAGTGATGCACAAATAAGATATTGTTGTTATTGTTAAGGTACTTGAATGTATTTTTAAGATTTAACTCCTGAATTTAGTGTCACTTTAAATAAAAAGGTTACTCATCTGCATTTGTGATACAGCCATCATTATTGAGTATCAGTTAGCTGATTTTTACATTCTGTTATAGTAATTTTGATATCACATGTCATGGCTCATCTCCAACTATGCACCACTTCCTACAATGGTAATTCAATAGTTCAATGAAATTTAACTTTTTCATGATGCTGTTATGTGACTCACAAATTAATTTTCCAGAAATTAAAGTTTCTTACCAAGCCAGCTTTTAGCCTCATTAGTAACTATACAAAATGTATTTTTATGTAGAATGAAAAAGCATTCATATTGATTTCAAATCATTTCCTTTTGGTTTGTTTTCGAATGTATCATTTAAAGCTTGTGTGTTGATGGGATTCTAAATCACATAGTGCACTTTTATTTGTTATTGTAGAATACAAAGGATGTAGGATGTTTATAAAACACATACATACTTCATCTACTTTGAAATCTCATCTGTTCCCTTCAAATTTTAGTAAAACCACCAATTACTTTGAGAATGTATTTAACTAATGAATATTATAATAACACTATTGATAATTAAGTTAAAGCAAAATAATAACACTACAAACATTCAATACAGATTGAATAATACATGATATGAAGAATTATGCTCCTGAAGATCACTTAGCTGTATCTACTAAAATGCCCTAGTTTGTATTCAGGAGGAGTCAGTGTACTTGAAAATCATGTTGGAGTACATGGGGCTATAGAAGGAATATAAACATTTTTTGTTGTTTTTGTATTTGTCCTTTCCATAGTATCAATTATGAAGCCCCAATTTGTTCAGATTTGGGACAACTGTTCCAATAGCAGGTACATATCAGATCATCAGGAAATTTCAATCTTGAATTTGAGTGAGATGATGAAGTTGTACATCACTGAACCACTACAATTAAAGATGATAATGTAAGTCTGCACCATCCCCAACCCCTGAGTGGCTGAATGGGGCAGCTGGCTTTAATTGCCTCAGGGCAGATGCACTCGGTGGGGTTCACTGCATATTAAAAACTTGCGGAAGATCATGTTTAAGAACCCCATCCTTTTTGCAGCAACATTTTTCAGTAATAATCATGACATTAAAGGAGAACTATGAGGTGAGTGCTTTTCACTCACCTCATAGTTCTAGCCGACCTGTGACAAGGTGACTGTCACAGGTCGGCTCAGTAGATCGGGAGGTGAGCGAACAAATACCGGCGTTCCCCCCTCCCCGCTCCGCTCCGAACGGATGGGGGAGTGGGCAGGTACAGCTGGCTCTGCCTCTAGATAGGCAGAGCCAGCTGTCAGTCACGCAGATGGGTGGATCCCGGCACATCCCTCAGTAGCTCGCGGTATACTGCCGCGTCTCAGTATACCCCGAGCTACAGCTCGCGGTATACTGAGCCTAGGGTGACGGGAGGACGCTAGTTTGTGTCCTCCCGTTACCTTAAGGAGAACTATGGGGAAAAGCCTTAACCCCATAGTTCTCCTTTAAGTAAACAATAATGACCATATAAGAAACCTCCCCCCACTCTGCTTACAGAAAGCTAAAAACACATTGAAGATTGTAGTGTCTATTTACATTGGTGGTCACTGTAGTGCCCCCTTACATTGGTGGTCAGTTGTAAAGTGCCCCCTTGCATTGGTGGTCACTTGGGAAATGCCACTTACATTGATGGTCAGTTGAATGGTGCCCTCTTACATTGCTAATGTAGTGCTCCCTTACATTGGTGACAGGTACACAAGAACCCCTTTACAGTTCTGGTCAATGGAAATAGGCCACTGTATATTGGTGGTCAGTGGGAAAAGCACCTCTAATATTGGACAAATTTCCTTTCACAGATGGCTGAAAAGATGATTAGTGTCAGTATTTAGTAACCTGAGCAATCCGATGCTTAACTGGCCCTACACCACTGAATTTGTGATATGATGTCAGCAGTAAAACTATGTAGGCATTGTCAAATGATAATGCACCTACCTCATTGCCTACACCTATGGCCATACCCATTTCCCTGCCATTGGCACATTACTGGATTCACACCTATGCTTGAGATTTTAGGCCATAAGCTTCTCTGGGAAAGGGATATAGGTAGGTGGTTGTATATACTCTGTAAAGTCACTATGTATTTCTCCTCAAACAGATTTGTCAGCTTTGCCAAACAAGCTCCAATACACACTGACAATATGGCTGCTTGGAGTCCACCCTTTTTTTAGTGAGGCAGCTGGCTTGTTTCTTACTTTGGGTTCTTGGCTCTTGGGGACCCATCTAACCATGGACAAAGGTTATGCAGTGCATTATGGGAGTGCATTTTCAGTCATAAATTCAGAGTTTTCTGAACTGCAAAATGGTGAGATTGCTTCCAACCCAAGGTGGCACTGAATATAAACCTGATCCCTGAGTTTAGGTTTCAATGTGCTGAGTAAGTTGACACTTATATAAGGGTTATGTACATCCCCACCCTTTCTCCCTCCTCCACTACTGCGGTTTTGAAAAACATTTGTATGTCTTCCCTTATACTGAGAAATACAAGGTGTTTTTCAGAGGTGCTGGGGTTAAACTGGAGCATTGGGGAGTTGGTGGAAAGTAAGTACATGCTACGTATGCATACCTCCCAACACTTTACAGCACAATGTATTTAGGCAATGGACATACCCCTGCCATGCTGCCAGATATGCAGACCATTAGGAATATATATGCCAACAATGATTGGTAAAACCTGGAATAGTTTTATTTTCACCATTACTTTCCTTTAAATTGGCTTTTCAAAATAACAAACAAGATAATTAAGAGATAAAACACAGGTTTTAAAGCAGAATAACACTTACTGGAGTTAAAAGGTACCTTTTCATAGACATCTGTACTTCAGACTAAGAAAGGGGGACAACTGAGGAGGAAAGAGGGACAGAGGGATTTGGTTCCAAATAATTGACAGTCCCTTAAAAATGAGGGACAGTTGAGAGGTATGATTATGCTCCATAGTAATGTGAAACGGTTACTATGTCCAATATTTACAAAGTTCAGATCCACTTTAAATATTTAACAGGAAAGCATATGCATCTTTGCATCAGCTATATCCTTAATGGTTATCATATTCTGTTACTGTTAATATCTGTGTTTTAAATGATATGTCCAGTAAATGAACAATGGAAAAACGTGAACAGTTTTACTAAGACAACAGTGTCATTGAAATGCAGTTAAGGAAAATGTTTCTTTTATTACCAAGAAAAGGTTTTATTGGTGATTACATTGGAAATCTCTGCCAAAGTCAGATGGATTTTCCGTTCAAGGCTCTTCAATAACATAGCCTTCAGCATTAGGCATTGCCACAGTTTGAAGAAATAATGAATCTAAAAGTTAGGTGTAGGTGAATTTTAGATTATACCCAGGTATGCAACACATTGTCATACGATTTGTTCCATGTATTATGTATTATGTTAATAATCTTATTTGAAGAAAAGAGCTGTGCTATGTGGATTTTACATCATTCACATTCCCTGGAAATAGGACAAAGTGTATACTGCTGCTACAGTGGGGAGGCATATGAAAGCAAAAGTAACCCTTCTATGTCATACACATTCTGCTCCTGACATATGTATTACATTAAAATGTAAGGAATAGAGGAAAATGGAACTGAATAAAATGACAAATATGATATATAAATATGCTTATGTGATGTGGGGTGCCAGAGTTGTAAAAAAAAAAAAAAGATATATAGTTCCTAAAAAAAACAAAGACTTAAAGCGGAACTCTGGGCACAAATAGTTTTGTGCAATTCTATTTCTCAATAGCTAAAAAGGATATACATTATATTACCTTTGTATGCACCATATACCTTTCCAAACACAGAAATGACTTTGTAAGAGTAGCAGTGACATAATCACTGGGCTACATTTAACCTGTGTAGAGAGCAGAGTTGTGAGAAGGACCCAACAGACCCACCCACTACAGGCTGCCTGCAGCAAACTACACAAGGGGGTGGATACAAGACCAGTCATCCTGCCCAAGGAAAGAGAACAGCAGTGACTGTTTTTTTTTTTTAACTTCAGGAATTTCCTATACAGAGGCAAAGTGCAGGAGTTATTTTTTGCAGGGTCATCACACAGATCTGGAAAAAATACATAAAGGACATCTAAATTTAAGTATAAATATACATGGCTTTTGTATTTAAACAATATTTGTTTAGGCTGGAGTTCAGCTTTAATACAAATGTAATCTGAAAACTACAGAGAGAAAGAGAAACTGAAGATAACTCTGTGACAAACAGTCCCAGAGAGCACAGGGGATGTTATGGGATGGTAGGTATTTGTTGACCAGCTTATGGGGCTCCTGGCATTTTAAGGCTATGAAGGAATGTTAGTATGCATGACAGGAATGCTGATGACTTCAGGGTTCTGGCGTCAGAGAAGAGTGGGTGGGTTCCCTGGTCACCACTCTGCACCGGTACACTTCAGTTTATAGGTGAGAGCGGGTGTACGCTCGAAGAGCAAAAAAGAAAAATAAATTGTACCATTTGTGGGGAAACAGACTGGGCAATACGTGGGTACAGTGGCAAACCACGTTATATGTTTGTTATGTGTTCCCATTCACACAACATACCTAAAAATAATTTTTGCAAGTAATTTGCAAGTTGCTACAATACATTTTAATGCATGTTCTGTGTGTTGCAATATCATTCATTTTGAATGACACCCCAAAGGCAAAGTAGCTCCAACACACATGGGTTGAAGTGAACCACAATGCACAGTAACACACTACTGTGTGTTGTGGTGCTCTTCTTTGCCAAATATAGTGCATGTCCATTTGCTTGGATGTTGTGTAATTATTTTATATTATTACTGATGTTTAAATTATTGCAGTGAGAACTTTAAAGTCTTTTTACTTTTGTCATTAATTTAAAACTAGCAAAGTGTGCCAATATGTTAAAGATAGGGACAAACGCTTACCATGAGTAGTTCATGGCAATCCTAGTCAGTAGATCTTGTGGAAAAGATGAACAGGCTGAAATATTGGGGGGACATTTTATAAACAATCGGCAGAGCCATTTACCCTGTAAATTTGTGTGAATGTTTATTTTGTGAGAATGGAGGCAAAAACAAACATTCTTCCTTTTCAGACGAATTGCAGATCATAGGTAATAAATACATATTTCCTATGCTGCGCAGCTCCTATGGTGCTATTTACTGAATATTACATTTGGCCTGAAAGGAAAATATACTAAGAACATTTGCTTTTACCTCCATTCACACAGAACACAGAGATTCGCAGGGTGAATGGCTCTGTGAATTGTTTATATATAGACATCATTGAAAAAATGTGTCAGGTTGTTGTTTCCAGTTATATAAGGCACAGCTTGGTCTGTGTTGAATGTTTACCCTGCACCTTCACTCTTTCAAAGGTATAAACAAGATTGAGCATTTCTTACAATACCCAGAGCCAGAACATTGTGAAATAATGGCATCTTGCTTGCATGTCTGACATTTCGCTTTCGAGCAGTTTGCTAACTGAATAATCAGAAAGAACAGTAACTGCAATGGAGATAATTATGCAGGGGAAATGATAAGAAACACTTCTGATGGGGATATAGTGCTACTGAGCAATAGTTGGTATATACATGTAGGGAATTATTAGAGGTTGTGGTGTGTACACCTGCCTAAGATATTATCAGTGACACTTCTGAAGGGGATATGGTGCCCTTGAACTGTGGTTCCTACATGTGCCTTGGATATTATCAGAGACACTTCAAACAGGGATATGGCGCTTCTGAACAGGGTGGGGTACATATGCAAAGGAGATGATCACAGACACCTCAGACATGGTTTAGTGTTTATAAGCAGTGGGTAGTATATATGCTTTGGAAATAAGTTACCAGTGACAGGAACATGATGCTGTTGAGTAAAGAGTTGTAACATAGTTGTGACATGAAATATAAGAACAGCAAAAATCAATACGAATCTGCTACTTCATTTTATGAACTTGTTTAGATGTATTTTTTTTAGGGAATTTCCTGTCCTGTCAGACATAATTACTACTTCATTCATCTATAGCTTGTACTACAATTACAACATTTCCTACTGTTAATTAATGCATTCATTATGACTGAAAGAGAAGGGCAATGAGCTTCATCCATAATGTACCTGGCAATATTATTATGCTAATGTGGTAATGGCTCCTAAAGACCTCTTTGCTACTTTATGTTGATCATAAAGTGCATAATGAAAAAGACAGGAGCAGAGAAAAAGAAGGACAGGTAATGGCGGGGGGCAGGTGGTGTGAGACACAATGTATAACTTCAGTGGTCTGCAAAGGGGCTAAAGGAGAGAGCAGTGGGGCTGTAGAGAAACACATGGGGGTGATGGTGGGAATGGATGGGTAGCAGGGACTATAGCTGAGTATGTAGTAGTTCTAAGGGAGGGTGATGAGCAATGTTGTAGATGCATGGAAATTGGGTAGAGTAGAGGGATTGTATACAGTTGTGCAGAATGATGTAAAAGTGGATCAAAAGCTAGCATTGAAGAATGAATTTGAGAGGAGATAGCAGATACACAAAAGTATGCAGTATTTGGTCTGTGGTAAGATTCACTGCAATCACGTCACTATGTCAGGTTTCCCTGACAAAGGGAACCATGCAGTGCTCCAAAACATTAACACAACCTTGTGATGATATGTTTTTTTCACAATAAAACCTTGGAACTGACCTTTGAATGCTGGTGACCTTAACAATACTTTAAAATAGTGTGAACAGTACCATTGGTTGGTAATTTTTTAGTAATAAGTACTCATTCCTCTGTGGTAGAACACTCTATGGAATTCAGCCTCAAGAAGGATTCATGTTTCTAAAGTTGGAGAACTTAACTAATAATTGTGGCGTGTTACAGTGCATACAGGTGGCCATGGTGATCCCCAATGATAGATATATCTTTTTTTTAAACTTTCTTGAAATACATCAATCTTTTAACCAAAATGGGCATGAGAACGATGTTGTAGTGAACTATGGACAAATGGTCCAGATATTGCACTGTTTCTCAGCCATTTTAGAGATATCGGGGGCTATTCACAAAAGGTGGGGAGTTTGGAGAAGGCAGGAGAAGTGAACAATATAGGTCAAAATAGATGATTTGGAAAAAGTCTCCAATTCAGCTCACTTTCTATTTCAGCTATGTTGTTTTAGATTGTTCACTTCTCCTGCCTTCTCCAAACTCTTCACCCTTTTGTGAATAGCCCCCCTAGTATTTATCTTTGGATGAGGTATTGGAAATAAAAGGGGACCTGGCCCACGATGTACTGTATAAAGACAAAAGATCCAATGGATCTATCATTAGAATCATGTTATTACATTTTTGAATGAGAGAGGATGGGTTATTTTAAGCACTTTTGTTTACAATCGAGAGCAGAGCTGTAATTTTGCGACCGGTGTTCGTGTTGGGAATTGGGGTCCCCCCCACGGCAAATCACCCTCCCCATGTTGAGGGCATGTGGCCTGGTATGGTGCAGGAGGGGGGTACACCCTCGTCCCCCCTTTTCTTCTGCTTGGATCAAGAGTCTGGTAAGGTATTTTAGGGGGGGGCGCACGCTTTTTTTTATTTTAGGGGTCCCCCCTAAAATTCCTACCAGACCTAAAGCATCTGGTATGAATTGGGGAGGGGACACCATGCTGTTTTTTTCTTATTTTTAGCGTTTAACAACACAAGTTCACTCTGAATTACATTCGTAAAAAAATTTCGGATGCATCCAAATTTTGTTGTCAGAGAATTCAGATACGTTCTGATTCGCTATTTCTTTCATTTGCAAATTCTGCTGCATCAGAATGTCCAAATATGCCGATTTGTCTGAATTTCAATTCAGAACAAAACAAATTGCACATGTCTACTAGTAATGCATAATCAGCTGTGATCCTAATTGCCTTAATAGCAAATACTGACTTCCATGTGGGATTTCCCCAAGTTACCAGTGAAGCTGTTTCTTGCCCATTTAGGGCAAACTATACTTTCCTATCTGCCCTGAGCAGAAAAAGCACAGGTTAAAGGCTGCTGGGGTTCTCTGAAATAGAACTGACTATGCACGCTAGCAGGCACCTCTAAGTTAGTGTAATAAAAATGAGATGTCTATGTATAGTACTCATTGCCAGTGCAGGAACATATTGCATATATTATGATGGTAGAAACCATCTGGTAAACATACATTACATTGATCAGAACTACAGTCATACTTTTATCTCCACAATTTTGAAAATTTATGTGCAGAGATTTGGTATAATTTAATTATTCCTGGCTGCAGATTGCTGCTTAGAGAATATTTAAGATTAATAATGATGATCTATAATTGCTTATAGAATCATTGCTGAATCTGAAATGTTCACTGTAAAAAAGATTACGTTTGCCAAATTAGAAAATTGCATTAAATTCTGTCTTGTGTTAAACTACTGACATTTATAAAGGTTTAATACCTACTTAAGACAGTATTTAAATGTGAAAATATCTTTTAAAATTGGGGGATGGAGGCCTATATATCTACTACATGTAAAACAACAAAAATACTGTTATAGGTATATGGTATAACGTATATATTTATCTTAAACTACAGCTGCAGAGAAACCTTTTCTTTTAGTTTTAGATAGAGGGGAAGGTTAGGACCTCTTTTTTATTGCTGCCTATGCCCTGTTGTGGCGATCAAACATCAGAAAGAAGGCTCAACTCACTAAACTCTAGTGCATGAATTATTTGCTATAACAAAATTGAATAAAGAACAAGATACTGTTAAACCAGTCTTTAATTTAACCATACCCTCCTTATTTTAACGATTTCATCACTTTATGTAACAATTCACTCCTTAAAATGCATGAAAGCTAGAAATGTCAATTCACAAACTACACTTGTTTCACTCATTATTTTGTCATGCAAACATCTACTAGTTGGAGCAGCTGATATTTTATCTATTAAAGGAGAACTATGGGGTCAGTGTTTTTCCCCATAGTTCTCCTTAGGGTAACGGGAGGACACAAACTAGCATCCTCCCGTTACCCTCACCCCCACCTCCAGGATGTGTTTTTATTATTTATTTTTTACTATTTTGTATTATTTATTTTTTTACGGTGGGGGGAGGGGAGGGGGCTTCCTGGAAATGTCAGGGGTCTAACCAAGCCCCTGATATTTCCCTTTTGAAATAGAAAAATAGATTGAGGACACAGAGTCATCTTTCTCTTTTTCTGCAGCTTCTGTTCCAAATGAATGACAAGCACTCAGTACAGAGGCTTCCCAATCATTCACAAAGTGGTGAGAGTAAAATATTCATGAATGAACAGGAAGTGATGAATTATGAATTCACGAATAAAAAGGAAGTGATGTAAAGCACTTCCTGTTCATTCATGACTCGACTGAGCCTGAGTGACAGCTGAAGTGGGGAGAATGGCCTGCCGAAGGGCCGGCCATTCGCCCTGCAAATGAAAGCTGGGGGGAGTCAGCCGTGATCTCAAGGCCCGCTCCGCCCAGTCCCCAAATGTCCTGGGGACGCTGATCTGTCATTAAACAATAACAACTGGGCAGAGCCGGCCATGACATCACGGCCAGCTCCGCCCAGTTATTATTCAGCAGGTGCTGGCCAATAGGAAACAGTTGGGCGGAGCTAGCGATCACCACTAGCTCCGCCCAATTGTTTTTCCTTTAATATATCTTTCTTTTTTATATTTTACTATTTATTTTCATTTTTAAAATATTTTTCAACCTTTTTTTTTTACTCTTTTCACTGATTTTCTATTCCGCTTGGTACCTCTCATAGCCTATGAGAATAGGAGCGAACGGCAGCAAGTGAGCTGCTTGAGCTTTGGCTAAGCTGATTCAGATATTGGATCGGGTGAGCCAAAGTCCCTCTGCACTTCGGCTCAACTGAACATGTTCGGCTGACTGAAGGCAGCCAATGTACGGCTGATTTCAGCCGATGTATGGCTGAAATCAGCCGTACTGAACTGGAGTGCGTAGCCGAACTTCGTCAGCTTTGTGAATAACCCTGTTATCACGTACCTGGTAGGGAGCCGAGTTGTGAGGAGGCCTCCTTTGCATCACGAGTTCCACACCCCTGAATGTGGAGACAGGAGATGGGGGAACCGCGGGCAGCCCCGGTGCCGGAAGATGCAGGCCACTGGGCCTGGACAGGTCCTTGAGGCCCGTCTTCAGTGAAGCAGGAGTCCGGTGTTGATGCGGCTGGAGCAGAGCGGAGTCGGGCAAGCCAGGGTCAGCAACAATCGGGCGGCAAGGTACACAAGGAGCAGGCAAAGGAGAATCCAGGGACAAGCAGAAGTCGGAGGCAGGCGGCAGTCAGGCAAGGTCAAGGAATCCGGTCGATAATAATACGATAACAGGCAGGGTACAAAACACACACACTAAGCTGAAAGACCACTCAGCAATGATTCTGGGAGTTGGGCCAGCTTAAATAGGATCATCCCCAGACAGAGCTAGTCATTTCCTGAGCGCCATGTGAGCACGTTTTCGCGCAATAGCTGCCGTTTCCCGCAAATGCGGTGATCATGCCTATGCGCATACGCAGTCCTACCTCCGCTGCCAGGCATAGTCTTACACCTGTATGTATTTATACCTTGCCAAAATACCTCTTGCTTGGCATTGCATACTAATGCTGAATCGTTGATCTATGATGACCCCCTAGGTCTTTCTCCTTATCTGACTTCCCCAATGGAGCACCCCCTAAGTAGTGGTTTGCATGCACTTTATTTGCTCCCTTGTGTATAACCTCGCATTTCCAATATTAAATTGGATTATGCAGTTTTGGTATCATCCACAAACACAAAGATTGAACTATTCATTCCAATCTCTATGTCATTTATGAATAAGATACAATAAGATAAGATATAATTACTACCCTCTGGATCTGTTCGTGCAGCTACATTCCCACCTATGTACATACAATATCATCGAAACAGATAGACCTTAGTTTGTGGGGTACTGTATAAAATGCTTTATCAAAGATAAACCACATTCCTATGTCTAAACTAATGCTGACTTCTTTGTAGAATGTTAATAAATTGGTCTGATAAGAACAGTCCTTTATGAAACCACATTGGTTGCTACTTATTATACCAAATTCCTGCATATAGTCACTTATTATTCCTTAAAAATTTTTACACACTATTGTTAAGCTGACTGGCCTATAGTTACCAGGTGTACTTCCTTTTCCCCTTTTTGTATATTGGTATCAAATTCGCTTTCCGCCAATCAGCTGGTATCATACATGACATTAACGTGTCAATAAAGATTAGGAACAGTGGTCTGCTGATTGTTTCCTTGGCGTTTACTGCAAATGTTATAATTCTATGATCACTGTTCCCCAGGTTATCCCTAATTTCCACATCTGTAATCAGCTCTGTGTTGTTTGTAATTACTAAATCCAACAGAGCATTTTTTATAGTTGGGGTTTCCACCATTTGCCCCATAAAATTATTTTGGAGTATATTCAAGAAGTGATGGGTGTTACTTGAGCGTCCGTTTTCATGTGCCCAATCAATATCAGGATAGTTGAAGTCCCCCATTATTATGACATTGCCTTACTTCTGCGACGGGTAAGTAAAACGGAATAAAAACATTTTGTTACAAAAAACAGTAAAGATGAGAGAGAGAGAGAGAGAGAGAGAGAGAGAGAGAG
This sequence comes from Nanorana parkeri, assembly GCF_000935625.1. Classification (NCBI taxonomy): domain Eukaryota; kingdom Metazoa; phylum Chordata; class Amphibia; order Anura; family Dicroglossidae; genus Nanorana; species Nanorana parkeri. Next base: position 1,108,438 of record NW_017306638.1, on the reverse strand, counting down.
AGAGAGAGAGAGAGAGAGAGAAAGAGAGAAAGAGAGGGAGAGAGACATAGTCCTTTGTAATATCCCCTTGGCACACCGTACCATTATACCCCAGAATCCAACGGGTGCTGGAACAACTGGTGGATGGCGCCACAGTATACAATCTAGAAGATATGTTGTCCTCACACCAACAGGGCAACTAAACTAATAAGAGGAATGGAGGAGCCCAGCTATGATAAAAGATTCGCTTTATTCTTTCTTAAGAAAAGGCAATTTAGGGGGGGATATGTTCACCATATATAAATATAAAATGGTCCATATAGTGAACCTGGCACAAAACTATTCACTTTAAGGTCACTGCAAAGGACAAAGGGGCACTCTTTGTGTCTGGAGAAACAGTGGTTTAACCCCCGCATACGGAAAGGCTTCTTCACAGTAGGAGCTTTGAAAATGTGGAATAGACTACCTCAGGAGCTAGCTTAGTTGCTTATTTTAAAAAAAGGATGCATTCCTAAATGTGCAGAATATAGCTAGAAATTAACATTTTAGAAGAAGAGAACACCAGAGATTGTTGATCCAGGGAATATTAGATTGCCTTAAGGGATCAGGTAGGATTTTTTCCCAATGTTCGAGCTAATTGAACTGTGTTTTTTTGCCTTCATCTGGATCAAATGTTAACATTAACGTAACATTGGAGTAACAAATGTGTAACAGTGGCATAACAAATTTTGAAAATATATTTTCTTCTTAGTAAAAATATTAATAGTTATGTGAATGTAAATTTCATGATCTATTGCACTGAAATTGTATTGTATTGTAAACTTTATTGTAAATGTACTGTCTCCCCCATTTTGTAAAGCGCTGCACAATTTGTAAAGCTGTTGGCACTATATAAATCCTGTATAATAATAACAATAATGATAATGATCACACTGAGTGTACAAAAGAGTGTTTTGTCAATTAAGGTCAGAGTGAAGAAAGTGAGAAGAAACACAACTTTTATTGATGCTTACAGAACAGTGTTGTCTCTATTGATAGATTTCACCACACCTTCTTCTCCAGTGCCATCTTATGCTGTCCCTTTACTTTTGGTCCTGATAGCAACTGTCTCCATTGGAAGAAGTGAGGGTCATAGATGTATTTAAATGTGTATTTTGCAAAATGTTCTAGTACAGACTCTGAGAAATAGATACCCAAAACGTCCTAGTATTTAGTATGTATGATTCAATATCCTCAATAGACAGCAATAAAACCAGCCTAGTAGTATACCAGTCCTAGCCATCAATGTATTACCATATAGGACTCTTAAATTCATGAAAAGGAAACTGGCATCCCTGAACCTCTGTGATGCATGGAGGACCCTGCATCCGGACGGTCGGGATTACACATACTTTTCACCCCTACACGCAAAATACACACGTATTGACTATCTCTTCATATCCCAATCAGACTTACCTAGACTTCAGACCTCGACAATTGGACTGATGACTACCTCGGACCACGCTCCAGTAGTGATGACACTATCCTTGGGCCCTGCTATGCGGAGGCAAACTTTGTGGAGACTCAATCCATCTCTGCTCACAGATTTGTCCGTTCTGTCGAAACTAACGCAGGAACTGAAAGAGTACTTTGCTTTCAATGCAAGGACAGACACAGCACCCGCCTATAAATGCTTCTTGAGAGGGAGATTTATGGAATACGCAGCACAAAACAGCGGCAGAAGGCGGTAGCAGACCTTTTGACGCGCATAGCTGGATTGTAAAAGTCCCACAAACAATCCCTGGCACACCAAACACTAGCGGACTTAACTAACGCACGGAAAGACCTCAAAGAGATTCTGGGGTATAAAATCCGCAGAGCTTACACCTTACGCACAGGCCTGTACTATGAAGGGGGAGCACATGTGGAAAGCTATTAGCTAGGGCAGTCAAATCACAACTCCGCACCTTCAATGTCCCGCAAATTCAGAGGAATGATGGATCATTGACCAGCTCTCCTCCTGACATAGCGGAGCGATTTAGGGAATATTACCACAGACTATATAACCAAAATACGGGAAACACCCAACAAAACAATCGGGTACGTGAAACGATCCAAGCCTTTTTAACAGAGTTGGATATGCCCAAATTAACAAGGGACACGGCGCGGGCTCTGGAACTTCTGATCTCGGAGGAGGAGCCTAGACATACGATTGCCCAAACCAGGTAAATGCCCAGGCCCAGACGGTTTAACCACACAATATTACAAGTCCTTTCAAGACCTACTCTCACCTCACTACTTACGGATGTATAACTCCGTGGACCATACCCATACCCTCCCTAGTCAAACACTTGAAGCAAATATTTCGGTCATACCGAAAGATGGTAAGGAACCCCACTTATGCGATTACTATAGGTCGATATCTCTCTTGAACGTAGATGTCAAGCTGTTCACCAAAATTCGTATCAAATTGCCTTCTCCTGCATATACCCAAACTGGTCGGAATTCAACAGGCAGGGTTCGTCTTGGGCCGTGAGGCTAAAGACAACACAACTGCGGCTATTGATGTTATACACTGGACTCGTTCCAAGAGTATTCCGACCATTTTGCTATCTACCGATGCGGAGAAGGCATTTGATAGGGTCTCATGGGACTTCATGTTTACCGTACTCAAACACATAGGTCTCCAGGCCCAGATGTTAGCATGGATCCAAGCGATCTATTCCAGAACGATAGCAAGGGTGAAGACAACAGGCTGCTTGTCCCAAAGTTTTCCAGTCCCAAACGGCACCAGTCAGGGCTGCACCCTCTCTCCCACACTTTTAATTTTGACACTGGAACCATTCATCAGGATGGTTCTTAAAACCTCGCAGATAAAAGGGGTTACGATAGGAAAAGTGGAACACAAAGTCGCAGCTTTTGCTGACGACCTGCTATTTTTTTCTAACTGACCCGTCCGTTTCCCTGCCCACACTGATGAAGCTGTTTAAGACCTATGGAGCCCTGTCCAACCTGAAAATCAACCTCAATAAATCTGTCGTACTCAGCGTTTCAGCCCCTGCCTTTGTCACAGACTCCCTAATACACAACCTCCCATTACAGTGGAATAACACCTCAATCAAATACTTAGGGATACGTCTACCAACCGACCTCCAGACACTATTTTCACTCAACTTCCAACCGTTACTGACCAAACTCAAATCTGATCTTCAGAAGTGGCGTGCGCTCACCTTTACCTGGTTTGGTCGAGTGGCTCTCCTCAAAATGAATATAGTACCAAGGCTTCTATATTTATTTCAAACAATCCCCATAACCCTACCGAGATCATTTTTCCAGAGCCTGCGAACAGCTTTTTCTCAATTTGTCTGGAAAGACAAGAGACCACGCTTGTCCTGGGACTTACTGCAGAGCCCCACGCCCCAGGGAGGCTTGGCGGTGCCAAACCCCTCAGCTATTATCAGGCATCACACCTCACTAGGTTCATCCAGTGGCACACTCAACAGACACAGAAACCCTGGGTGGATATAGAACAGACCTGGTACTCGCATCCAATCTCCTCCATGGTGTGGCTCTCAAACCCAGACCGACCTATACACAATCCACCAAACCCATTGATCTCGGCGACACTGAGGAAATTCTCGATCCTCCGGAAAAAAAGGACCATAACCACCAGAGATAGCCCCCTGACACCAATACTACATAACCCGGACTTCCATCCCGGGGAAACTCCAGAATTCCAACAGTATTGGTCCGCAGACGAACCACTCACGGTTGCACAGTTTTTCCGAGACCAGCAGTTTCTAGAGAAAAAGGATCTTCTACACCTATCGCGGAAGGGACATATCCCATGGTGGATATACCTCCAGATACGGAATTTTCTCACTAACAGAACTAGGAAGTCCAACTTCTCTAGAGACTTAACCCCTCTGGAAAAAATGTGCGCAGGTCAGGGACCTCAAGATCACTTGATTTCTAGACTATACACACTGACACAGGACTCACAAGCACAAAGGGTGAACAAAACCCACCTTAGGTGGGAAAAGGAACTGAACATGTCCCTGACAGACGAAGACTGGAGTGACATATGTCGCAATGCTCACACCAGCTCTATCAGTAGCAATACTCAGGAAACAAACTACAAGATATTGACACATTGGTACAGGACCCCACAGACCCTACACAACATATACCCCGATGTTCCAGACACGTGCTGGAGATGCCAGACAGGTGAGGGCTCTCTCCTACACGTATTTTGGACCTACCCAGAACTAAACTCATATTGGACCGAAATTCACAAAATCACCTCCCAGGTCTCTGGACAGACAATACATTTCACACCGACGACATTCCTACTGACTGACCCTACTAACGCCCCGGGACCTAGCAAATCCCTAAGACAACATATGATTAATGCCGTTCGTACAATCATTCCAAGACATTGGAAGGAGGTGAGGCCGCCCTCGCTGTCTGAATGGATCCGACAGATTGAATATGTCCGAGAGATGTAGGAACTGCTCTTCACAAAAAGGGATGCTTTGACTAAATTCTTACACATATGGGCTTGCTGGCACCATTTCACCAGCACCCAGGATTATCAGTCTCTCAAATCCGAATCCTGAACAAGGACTTTCCAAATCGCATTGTGGGACATTGGCGATTCTCGGTTGACCCTTCCTTAGTTTCTCACAAAGATCTCTACGCTTATAAAAGTATGTCTAGGCTACAACTTTTGATGTTATCTATGAAGGTTTTTCAGTGGACCTCAGGGTATTGGGGGACATTAGTACTGTGTGTTATTTACTCAGAAAACAAACAATGATATTGAAATAACCAATTCTGGATAATGCATACAAGGTTCGGCTAGAGGCCAACTCCCCTCCTTCCCTCCCTGCCTTTCCCCTATCCTATACCCGCCCTCCCCCCTCACCCCTCCCCCGATCCAGAATTTTACGCTGTGGAAAAATTATAATGTAATGCTTTGTCAAACGTATCTATGTACAAAAACAATAAAAACTTGTTGGAAATAAAAAAAAAATGTATTTTACAACATTTTATGTAATATATACACTTAAATTACAGGTTCTGAGAAATGGCTACCTACATTTCCTATCATTTGGTATGTATGATTCAATTGCATTATTGTATTCTAGATTGCAGAAATAAATTCTTGTGAGGCTATGTAAGTTAATACATACTTCATTGAAACATGAAAGAGATGTAGGCTGAATGAATTGCTTGAAGTACATTAAAGGAAAAAAGATTTGTGTTTATACCTACTTTCACAGAAATATCCATTGTAAGCTATGGGAACATACGTTTGGAATATTAAAAAGTATATAGAAAATCTCCAATCAATGATCCTTCTGTGACTCCAAAGTTGATTATGTTTACTGAGATGTATCTATATTTCCATTACATAGCTCAGGAGAGTGAGAGAGACAAGAAATAAAGATAAAAACAGCTGATCTCTCTTTTTTATCACTTGTATGTGCCATTGGGTTAGCAGCCTAGTAGACTATGGGGTTGATTTACTAAAGAACATGTTCACTTTGCAGGGGAATTTTCACTTAGCTTAGTGAATGTGAGGAATCTGTGCTGACTTCAATCGTCCATTCATGTACAAGCAAAATTTCTGTTTTATTCATTTTCTTGAACGTGATTGGGTATACTTTGCAAAGTGGATTTTTACCATATTTACTTTGCTAATTAAAATTCCCCTTTAAAGTGAAAATTCTCTTCCAAAGTGAGCATACTGTACTCCTTTAGCAAATGTATTTTGGGGGCCTCTCTGGCAAGGTACTCTCCCATTTCTTGAGAGCATATGGTCTAGTATAGTTCAGGAGGGGGCACACTCTCGCTGCACACACCCCCTCTCATGGCCAGCCAGGCTGAATGCCTGGATAAGGGACTGGCAAGGATTTAAGGAAGGGATTTTGTATGGGGTTTCTCATCAATGGTAAGGGTCTGCTATGGATTTTGCTTGGGGCCCCACTACAAATTCATACCAGACCCTTATCAAAGCTACATGCGCTGCATAAGGAAAACATAATCCAAATGATATCCTCATGGGGTACCCTTCAAAATCCATACCAGACCCTTATCCCCCCTAGACACCTTTCTTAGTGTGTATTAAGTTCCATATAAAGGGTGATGTTCATATGAACTGTTGTTTCAAAGAGAAAAAAAACCCACTATAAATGCCCATATAGAGAAAATTCAGAAGCTATAGCACACATTCTTATTTATTTTTTATTTTTAGACGGTCACTGATTTAAAAATGCAAAGTTGAAAATATGACTAGTTACTAACATGTATAACAGGTGTATTTATTTAATTTAAAGAAGAACATCAGCCAGAAGAAAACGTAACCCTTCCAGTGGGGCTACCTTTTGGTCTGGAGTTCTTCTTTAATTAAACCTTTAAACCTCCAGATGTAAATGCAAATATAAACATATTCTATTTGTATATAATAATTATTTTTGTAGCAAAGGAAATCTGTACTTAAAGAAGTACAGAAACAAGCTTACATTGATGACCTCCTTCTGTAAATGTTAGTTGCCTGGTAGTCTCTGGCCTCAATACTTTTTCATTCACTGACCTGACCCAAAAAAGCATGCAAATTGTGAATTCACAGGAAAAACAGGAAGTTCTGATATGCATGCTTCTCCTGTGTCAACATACCATAACCTTTTAGGCAATTAGCATTTCCAAAAGGATAGTTCAGCAAGGGCAACAAATAATTTTGTACAACATGTTTTCTTAAAGTTGCTATACTGTTTTTTTAATATGTAGTATTTGTGAAAAATTTTTAAGGTAAATAGTTACACCTATAATTCAAATCACAGAACTGTATATTGGTATTCTCTAACCATAGAAAGTTTAATGAAAGCATTACATTTTGGCCAGCAGTGTTACTTTTAATAGGCAGCCCACATGGGTTCAGCCTTCCCATGATTTAATACTTCTAGGTCTTCCTTTGTGTATGTTTTAGTTTGAATTACCAGTACAAATGACTAAAGCATGTGCTCAATATTCATAACTATAGGGGTGGAAATAATGAGGGACCTCCTAAGAAGTATGTTATGAATATGGTATGCATTTAGGGCTCCCGTTTTTTTGAAGTTGGAAACTGGGACATCAGTGTGAAATGAAGTTTTCTCAGGCTGTGATTGCTAATCTTCAATTTCACTTGGCTCTAAAGGCCTCTACTGTTCTTATTAATCTACATCCGCTAGAACTATAATTGTATGGAATATTAAATCTTAGTTGCTGATCCCCAGGTAGGCTGTGTTGTAAAAAGAGTGTGAAAGTGGCTTTCCCCTGTTGGTTAACAATATATGCAGAAGTAGTGACGTTTTATGATTGTCGCAGAACATGATTTATATAAATTGATGGAGGGATGGATGTGTGGCCTAAACATTTTAAAAATATTTCTGTCCTCGTCACAAGGGGTCTACCTATGGAATGTAAATGACTGGCGGGAGAAGTATAGTATGCTGGGAGGTGATTCAGAATGAATCATGCTGTGTGTGGATTTTCTTTGTTAATCCTGGGGACTGCAGTGATGAAGAATGTGGTCTGTGATCATAGGCTGAGTGTTTCTGAATGAATATGGATTTTTGGGCCTGGAATCTCACTCCTGTTTCATGATCTTTTATAATGATAATTTAATGTAACTGCAGAGAACTGAAAACTACTAACGAAATGACTGACTACTAAAAAGCTGTCCATGCATGAGCCAATTACTTGACATTATATGTAAATTGATCCTATTTTGCTAAAAATCATGCCATGCATCCAGCTTTTTTTAAGCAATCTACAATATTAACAAGGAAACAACAGGCTTTAAAGATAGCAAAAATAAAATTATTATTTATTCATGCAACATTAAAAACATGTGTAGCAAAATCATGTTTAAAATACATACAAGTGTCCATCTTTATACTATAAGCATACATGTTAGCATCCACAATAAGCTACCTAGGAATGAGATACCGGCCTATTAATGGTGTAAATTTCAACTTTCTTTAGATTTGTATATAGTCTGTTGTTGATTGAGGTCCAAGTATCATCACCAGGTAGCTACTCCTCTATGCTTTTCGCTCCCATAAAAAAGCTTCCCCAGGAGGGATGGATGGATGCTCTACGTGATTAGACAAATATGATATTAGCACTGCATATTCATTAATAAATATCATATTGTGTGTATATTTAAAAAGAAGCATATATATATACAAAACAAAAAAAGTAAACAAAACACCAAACACCGAGAAAATAATCTTGCCTGTATATGTGGCAATGGATGCAGATGGAGGACAACAAAAGAGTGGGCTCAAGCCAGAGTGCAATGAAAATGCAACTAATGACGACCCATTCAGAAGCCAGTTTACCCTGGAGAGCCTAAAAAATGATCACAAGGCTGTACATTCCCAGTAATTAGATGTATTAGAAAAAAAAATCCCAAGAAGGGGGAAAAAATAAAAACGAATAAACGATATTCAAGTAGATACTCCATCCAACACCTCAGAGTGGATGCATATAGCCACATAACACAGAAGGTGATGGACCAGCACGTCCTCCAGCTCTACCGCATATCCCTCTATAAATATGGTTGTCAGTGTCTATGGCGATCACATGGCAAAGCTTCTGAGGTAGTCTTGACTAAGTTTTCACAGCTCCCTCTATGAAGAAACCTTTCTGTATACTGAGGTTACACATCTTTCCCTCCAGACGCAAAGAGGGCTACTTTTAAGGTAAGTTAGAGCCATTCTGTATGTACTTTTTTTTTCTACTGCACAGCTTGATGTCATCTGCAAACAAGGAATGGTACTTTTAATCCCAAACTCATCACATATAATTTAAAATAAGTTTAAAAGTATGGGTCTCATCATTGAACCTTCTGGGTTCAAACAACCTTACACCATTCAAAGCATTAATCATTAATCACTACTCTCTGAATGCCGTCTTTAAGCCAGTTTTCTATCCATTTGCAGACTGAATATACCTATAGAACTCTTACATGTTGTCTGTGTGGTACTGTGTCACATTCTGTTGTGATAGTCTATGTATACTATATTCACAACCACTCCTTTGTCTAAGTTTTTTACTTCATCTTTAAAAGAAACCAGATTTGTTTGACAACTTTGGCCTTTCATGAATCCATGCTGACCATCACTTATAATATTGTTTTTTAGCATAACGCTTTTATGTGGTCCTACTATGTGGGGGAATGCTCAGATATCTTCCCTACTATAGAAGTTAAACTTCCTCTCAGGGCTTGTTTTCTGCATTGTAAGTTAATAAGAGAACACTGTCTGTTCCCAATTTGTCCCCCTGCCATTTTCACTTATAATTCGATCAGAATAGTTTTCAGACTGCCCAGAGACCCAAGGCCTACTCCAAAGAAATGACTGGCTTTTACAACAGTGGAAACTATTTACACTGAGCTACACTGAGCTAAAACTGCTGTGTCGATAAGAATACATTTTTTCTAACTACTCTAATGAGCATAGGAGCCTTTTTATACATTGATTTTTTTTACTGTTCTGATCCCAAACTATCTGACTGCATCTTTGGACTTTCACTTTGTACTGCTTAATGGTTCATGGACTCTCTGGATTTGGCACTGGCTATCTCCCAATTAAGGTTCTGCTCTTAAACTGGCATGATGATCTAACTCTCCATCATCCACTGAGGTTGTTGCACTAGAACCACCAACTTCTCCAGTTCTAGAGGTATGTCCATTACAACAATTTTTTTCTTTTTAAATGATAAGTTTATGTTCTATGATCTTAAAGAAGAACTATGGGCACAAATTTGTATTAACCCTTACAGTGGGGCTACCCCCCTCTACAGCTGTCTAACGTCCCTGAGCTATCATGTTCTATACACAGTGTATAGGATGTGAGGATGCAGAGGGACATACCATTGCTTCATCGGAAGAGGAGACAGGCTGGAGAGAGCGTTGTCAGCTCTGAGGATCAGGCGAGTATAACTTTTTTTACCCTGGGTAAAAATGAGCAGTTAAACCTTGTAGGGCAGGCATAGCCCCACCACCAAGGGTTAATAAAGAGTTAATACAATTTCTGGCCAGAGTTCTTACTCTTTTGTAGCCTAAAAAAGTTATACTCATTATATAAAATATCCTCCTGTACAGTTAAATAAAAAATATAAAAATAATTTGAATATTTTATTTCCCTAATCTGTGAGGTAAGCCTAGAAATGAGATGTTCTGGCTATAAGGATGGTTTCTTAAGGTGCGTATCTCAGTTAAGTCAGATTACCCAACCAGAGCGGGCAGCTCATTGGCTGCCGGCTCTGATCAATTGAAGATTTTCTGACCACCTCCTTCGATCAGCTGATCAAGGGATGCTGATCGAAAGCATGTCGACACACGATGTGCAACTTTCATTCGGTTCCTCAAAAACCGGCCGAAGTTCGAACAGTGTATGGGCACCTCGAGGCCCCTTTCACAAGTTATGGACAAGAGGGGATCCATTGTGACATCCGTGTCTGTCCATTTTTTAAATTTGGGTCTGGTAAAATTAATTTACCAGACCCATGTTGGTCTATGGGGAATCGCATGTAAATTGACTTGTGTCAGTTTACATTCGATTACATGATCAGGTCCAATTAAGCGGATCTCTGATCCATTTCTTTTTGCAGGGGATTACCAGGTGTAAATGGACGGCTGTCCGTTTAGATCAGGGGTAGGCAACCTTGGCACTCCAGCTGTGGTGAAACCACAAATCCCATCATGCCTCTGCTTCTGAGAGTCATGTCTGGGGTTGTCAGGGTCTTGCAGAGCCTCATGGGACTTGTGGTTTCACAACAGCTGGAGTGCCAAGGTTGCCTACCCCTGGTTTAGATCCAGCCGCCCATAGACTAACATTGGGCTTTCTATCAGTTCCGCTAGAAAAACTAATCGGAAAGCCCGTGTGAAACTGTTAATGAAAGAGTTTGATCATAGTTCCTGTGTAAATGCTTAGAAGCAAACCAACACTAACTTCATAACATTTTCATCATCTCATACTGCATACTTCTCTTGCCTATGCCTACAACAATATTATCTACTGTTTTTGTGTTAGAGAAAAATAAAACTCATAGAACAAATAATTATGCTTTTTCATTTTTTAAGTAATTTATTTTTTGATTATGGAAAACACAAACCTTTCATAACTTCAACTAAAACATTACAATTTTGAAGACCTACTATTTAATTTTTTATGAAATTACTTATAATATGCATTGGCTATGACCATGACTTCAATATCTTTTGCAGTAAAAACAATATTATGGATGTTAAGCAAAAGCTTTGTTTTCTGGAATTGGCTTATGTGGTTTTGAAAATTCATGAACATGGGAAACTGCCTGAAGTTATACAGTATGGAGACTTTCTAATGAATTGTTTTGTGCTCAGTGATATAAATAATGTTGTACTACGACAAAAATATTTTATTGCAGCAGTGAGTAATGGAGAAAATCATGTGTGTGGAAATAATTAGGAGTGATATTATATCAAATTAGCCTGTCTTATAGACTGAAATTAAGTTTATAGCTAAACTATGAACTAACTAAAATTTTATTGTGCTCTCTCAGCAACTTTCCAGTGATTAAGAGTAATGGAACTCTTTCTTTGTTGTGTGCTTTTATATGAATCTTACTTTGTGTATATGCATACTGTATATATTATGGAAAACTGTTATTATACTTACCTGTAATTTTCTTTTCCTGGCATTTCCTCATGTCAGCCCACTACAAGACAGATCCACCCCCAACCTTTCCCCGGATAATTCCTCACTTCCCCCTCCCTTTTAGACTACCTCCTCATGTATCACTTCCCCCTCCCTTTTAGATTGTAAGCCTTCACGGGGAGGGCCCTCCTTACCATCTTGTCTTGAATTGTATTGTGATTGTAATGTCTTCCTTATATTGTAAAGCACTGTGCAAACTGTTGGAGCTATATAAATCGCGTATAATAATAATAACTAGCCGATTAAAGGTGTGTAACCATCTCTGTATTCTGTTCCATAGTACTTGCAACGACACTAGTGAGCGTTTGCTTGGCTGACATGAGAAGATGCTAGAATAAGGAAAATTACAGGTTAGTATAATAACAATTTTCTGTATTCCTGGCACTCCTCATGTCAGCCCACTATGGGACATAGCCAGCAATGCCAACAACAGGGCAGAGAATACAAAAATATACACCACATCTGCTGCAAATAATGTTTTACTGAGTGTAAGCTGAAAGCAAAACAGAAGAAGCAAAGGAGACAACAGCCCTGGAGAAAACAGCCAGCCTGTAATGACAAATAAATGTGTTAGGCATCACCCAACTCACTGCTCTACTCACCGTTTCCACTGACACCTTGGTGATTGCTTCCCTTGAAGAACTGAGCCACCTACAGTTGCGAACAGAAACGTTTTCAACCATAGAACGGCCTCTGTGAGATGGGTAACCTCCATTCATAGGTGACTCACGACAACCCCCCAATCTTGCAGAGGATGTTAGAGCGGGCAAATCTCCTGACAATACAATAGACCCCTATTTTAGGCTTTTAAACATGACAAGGATATCTAATAAACCAGTATGAATAAACCAGCACTCTTTTGAGGGATCAAAACAATGTAGAGTCATATTAACTACCTACCTGGCTTTCTTCGGTGCATCTGTATTGGTCAGTGGCTGGCTCATGGTGCTGCAGAAAGAATAGCATAAAGACTAGAGCACAGAAACTTAAAACAAAAATATTCTCAAAAAGGAAAATAAAAATAAAACAGAGAAAAAAAAAACATGCAGAGAGCTAAGGAGCTACCTAAGAGAAAGAAGCCTAAAACATCTACTCACAGCAATCAGGGACAAGCACACTAGAGGCAGAGAGGAGGTGCCAAGAAGGAGGAGGCACAAGGGACCCACAGTAGCAGGAAATGGAAGATAAGCTGGAGCATCAGGGAGGAGAAATAACCTCCTCACATGAATCAGTGGTTGGAACAGAAGTGACATCAGCAGAAGTGACATCAGCCATGGCCAGGTCCCGTGTCTCCAGACCCTCGGTAAATGCCTCCATTAGCACCCAAGTAAGTGAAATAGAAAGATTAAAAAAGCACAGCATAGCTGCAGGTGACTCACCACATTTGCATGAGCCCACCCAGCAGCCAGCAAATAGTTGTCCCTGCACCAAGGGAGCCCACCATTCATTTGGTTTTTATGGAATTCAGGGGGTCATTCACCAGGAGAGGCTGAACCTGGCAGGACTGGTAGGGAGTGATAGAGCGAAAAAAGAACCTGAAGGTGGGGGTTACACCCCCATTTTATAGGCTAGTTAGAAGTTGCCCTGGGAGGTTCAGGGGGTAGATCTAACCCGTAGTGGGCTGACATGACGAGTGGCAGGATAAAAAATATGCTGTATATATACAGTATATATAGATATATATATATCTACAGGGCTTGAAAGATTTGACGGTGTCTTACCAGTCAGTCAAAAATGTCACCAGTCAGCATGACCGGACTACAGCCTTGCAGTTAAAACATTTTTGGGGACAGATATAGCTTTCTTTTGGGACCCCCCGGGGGGTTATTTTTTTTTTTTTTTTTACTATATAATGAAAAAA
>NW_017306638.1:1002169-1094643 GCF_000935625.1 Nanorana parkeri | reverse complement strand
TCTCCAAGACCCCTAATGTCACCTAGGGACCCCCAGAGAAGCTGATGAAGCAGAGATCGGCTTCATCAGCTTCTCTAGCTGGAGAGTGACACTGAATGCAGGATGTGATGTAATATACATCACTTCCTGCATTCGGGGACTGAGAGGAGATCAAAGGGAGTTCAGTATACTGAATTCCCTTTGATCTCCTGTCACAGAGCCGTGCCGGTCCCGGCCGCATCGGGCACAGCGCATCTCGGCACCGGCAACGGCAGTGACAGCTTCTGATACAAGCGATGGAGCGTCTCTAGAGACGCCCGATCGCTTGAATGTAAAGCTCCCGGCCGGCTGTGTAATTACAACGGCCGGCCGGGAAGCTGCTCGTCGGGCTCCACCGTCCTCTCGTCACAGACTTTTCAAGCCCTGCCCATAGTTCTCCTTTAAGTGTTTGAATAAAGCGGGAAAGGGTCAGAACCTTTCTCAGGTTTTAAATCCTGTCCGGGTCCCCATACCAATTTTTTTCTGTTCTGTCAGACAGCTGAAAACTGAACTGGAAGTGAAGGGAAATCATCCTTATGGGGACACATACAGCTAAAAAATGACTCCAGAACAGGGGTTCTTAAAGCTGAACTCCAGCCTTTCCTTCAGTCTTGTACAGTTGTACCGGCTCCTTTTTCTGGACTGAAATTGCTTCCTCTGATGTCACTGCGCACTGCAAGCTTCTCACAATGTGGATTAGAAGCTGAAGCAGGTCAGATATAGTCCGCCTCATTTCCTGGCTGTAGGAGGCTCAGCAGCACATGTAGGTGTTACCTAGGGCAGTCTGAGTGAAAATGCAGCCCACCTAGGAGCACCCACTCCTGCGGACTAACACATATTTGCTGAGGGCTCTTGAGAGGAGTATTGAGGCAGGATGCTGTGATTTTTTTTGGGGGGAAGCTATAAACCTTCCCACCAGCCAAAATCTCAACGGACAGTATGTATTCCGTTCTTATTGTAACTTCCTGTTGTCCCTTGTACAGCAGCACTCACATTGAAAGAGGAAGGGCCAGTTATTCATGGCATTATTGCTTTTAAAAGTAAAATCCATTGCTCTTGGTAATGTAACTGGAGATGACCAGATATGCCCCCTCCCATGCTCCTCAATATATGTCTGTGTGATGATGCTGAGGGTTGTGGCTGTTACTAAGCTCTGATAGCACAAGGCGCTGCAGTGCAAGGGCTGGAAGAGCATTTTTACTGCAATAAAGAGGTGCTTTAAAGAACTACAGTAAAAAAAAATATTAACCCTTGCACAGCGCTGTCCCCATTGAGCATCCCCCCACATACTTTTTTTTACTATAATTTACAGGGCTTTAAAAATAACTTGTCCCCTTGTCATGCCGGTGCCGGACAAGTGACAGCCCCCGCCGCTTTAAAAATAGTAACCAGGGCACGCTATGCAAGGGTTAATAATTTTTTTTTAGTGTGGAGTACTATGGAGGCTGGAGGGTACACAGGCATCACACATAGTCACAGTTACTTTCAGTATATCACTCCCCTTCTCCATCACTTCTGTATCTGTACTGTATCAGGCAGTGATGGAGAAGAAGAGAAGTGATATGCTGATAGTGTCACACACAGCACAGTACCTGCAGGATCTCTGTCGGCCTCACACCTCATGTGTCTGGACCTCGGAAGCCCCTTCAGTCTCCTCACGGCCACACCTCCGTTGCGCCATGCTGACTGCTGGGTAATTCAGTCCTCTGGCCGGCGGCAGCTCTCCTGCTCCTCAGTCCGCTGCGGACGGCGTGAGAGAGCTGCAGGTGCGTTTGCGGCCGGTCACACTTTACTTCGCCGGGCGGCGTGAGAGAGCTGCTCTGCATTTGTGGCCGGTCACACTTTACTTCGGCCGTGCCGACCTCCCCCTACAGCCATCCTAGAAGCTACTGGCTGCTGCTAATACAAAATGAATGTAAAGCTCCCGGCCGGCCGTTTAATTACAACGGCCGGTCGGGAAGCTACTCGTCCAGCACTGGCATCCTCTCTTCACAGACGAGCGGACGAGTGCATTTTTCGAGCCCTGTATCTATCTATCTATCTAGATATATATACACAGGTGAAACTCGAATAATTAGAATATCATGCAAAAGTAATTGCAGTAAGTGCTGCAAAAGGGGCCCAAACCAAGTACTGAGTACATATGCATGCTTGTACTTTTCAGAGGTCCGATATTGTTCTATGTACAATCCTTGTTTTATTGATTGCATATAATCTACTTTTTTGAGGTTGTGGATTTGGGGTTTTCATGAGCTGTAAGCCACAATCATCACAATTATGACAAATCACGGCTTGAATGATCTTGCTTTGCATGTAATGAGTCTATCTCATATATTAGTTTCACCTTTTAAGTTGCATTAGTGAAATAAATGAACTTTGCACGATATTCTAATTATTCAAGTTTCACCTGTGTATGTATGTATGTATGTATACACACACACACACACACACACACACACACACACACACACCTTGAAAAATTTGATGGTGTCTCACCAGTCAGTCAAAAATTTTGGGGACAGATAGAGCTTTCTTTTGGAGGTATATAATCACCACGGGGGGGGGTTGTTATTTTTGTTTACTATATAATGAAGAAAATAAACAAATTTTCCCTGTAAAACATTTATTCTTACCCATATTTTTAGTAAAACATAAAATTCGGGGTCTCGGCAGGTAAATAGACACCAAACATGTCAAGCCTTAAAATTGCGTGCGCCCGCAAAAATCGCAAAAAACGCCCGTAGGCGACGATTAAAACGCTTTTACTACTCATCAGTTTAGTATTATCAGTGATGTGCGGCACAATAGGCGCAATCTTGTTTTCGCACGTAAGCGCACCCGACGCATATCTGCGTGTATGTGGGGGGCGGGGACTTTTTTTAAATAATTCTTTAATTTTAGTATTACTTTATTTTTTTTTAGACACAGCTTTATTGCTATTACATGGGAGGCTAAGAAGCCCCCTATGTAATAGCCAATTTACATGACAGGTCCTCTTTATGGAGACATTAGGGGTCTCCAAACCCCTAAAGTCACCAAGGACCCCCATAGAAGCTGAACTCCCTTTGATCTCCTGTCACAGAGCCGGGCCGGTCCCGGACGCATCGATATTCTATTGCAGTTCATATTAAAGCACCCTAATTTCACCCAACCCCGATCGCACTGTGGAGTTTATTCGTCAGAAGTGCAACACAAGGGTTAATAATTGTTTTTAGTGTGGAGTACTATGGAGGCAGGAGGGTACACAGGCATCACACACAGTCACAGATACTATCAGTATATCAGTATATCATTCCCCTTCTTCTCCATCACTTCTGTACTGTATCTGTACTGTATCATGCAGTGATGGAGAAGAAGGGAAGTGATATGCTGACAGTGTCACACACAGCACAGTACCTGCAGGATCTCTGTCGGCCTCACACCTCATGTGTCTGGACCTCGGAAGCCCCTTCAGTCTCCTCACGGCCACACCTCCGTTGCACCGGGCTGACTGCTGGGTAATGCAGTCCTCTGGCCGGCGGCAGCTCTCCTGCTCCTCAGTTCACTGCGGGCGGCGTGAGAGAGCTGCAGGTGCGTTTGCGGCCGGTCACACTTTTATATAGATATATATGTTGGGCCATATTTAGAGATCATGCTGCCCTAGGTACACTTAAAAGTAATGTCGCCCTTTTGTACAAACTCTGCAGCTTGTGCTTGTAATTACTTAATAAAAAAACATAATTTAGAGGCGGTGTGGAGGACTGCTTTATATGCAAAGCAACTTTCAACTGTACAGCCCACCAAACGAGAGGGAAGAGCAATGGTTTAATGTTTTCTAATCTGTAAAGAGCTTTATTACTCCTCTCAGCATCTCCACCTTCTGCTATAGTTGTGTTGCTGAATGTAGCTATGGCTGCCCAAAATTGACCCAAAAAGGGAAATACATAATGTGCAGAATCTTATGACAACTTATAATATTTGATTCTTGGTCCTTCCCCTTTTAACCCTGCTTCACTGGACCCTACGATTGCCACTGGTGACTATAGCTGTGTATATATTGCCGCTGCAAGTAGTAACAGTAGGAGGTAAAAAAAAAAATCTTTTCCAAAAGAACCTATGATAGAATGATGAGTCAGAAGAGGGAATGCTTGACAGTACTAGTCACTGTGCATCTCAAACATTACCAAATATCTGTCTGGAATGCTATAGTTTACCCTTTGCCTATATATTTGTAACTTGATGATGGAAAACATATGTGCTAGAAATTAAATCCCTGCACCAAACAACTACACCCCCTCCCGCAAACTCCAATGGATGGATTAATTTTTATGTCTTGCTCCCTGGGAATGAGGGGCTAGAATAACTTTGGAGACTCCACTGCATCCCACTTTAGAGGCAACCTTAGTCTGTTATATTTTCATCTTCCTGGTAATATGTTGGCACAGCTCATCTGTTTCAGCCCCATTCTTGTCTTGTCCACTTGATTAGCCTGGTTAGGTACCCATACCCTGTCTACCACTGCATACATATCATTGCCAACTATTATTATTAGTGTTATAACTGACTCTGTTGTAAAAATCAAAGTGCCCAAAAAGCTGTCCCTGTTAACAAGGATAGTAAATATTTACCTGCACCCAATGTGCTCAGCGCTCAGGAGTGGTATAGGGGCCTGTGGGAGAAGCCATTGAGTGCAGTGGGGGACTGGAAATAAGGAAGAGTTAATTTCTAAAGTAACTTCATCAGATGATTTATTTGCATTACAGCATACTTTTGGGGAGTGGACAGTAGGAGAGGTGAGTATTTACTATTTTTGGGAAGTTTGAGTTCAGTCACTTTAACAGTAACATGACTTACCCTCACTCATTCCAACCCCTACCTGTGCAATTTCCCCTTAAAGCTGCAAAAAAATTTAGTAGCCAAAATTGTCCATAGGCAACACTTTAAAAAACTTTAGAGGCCATCAGTTTATAGTTAACTGTGAATAATGGCCTCAGAAATAATTGCTTTTACTTCGGTGTATGTGGGGATACTTAACATACTGTATGTGGTGCTAAGAAGCTACCTATGTGATAGCACATTGGAGGTGACAGGTTCTCTTTATGGAGATATTAGGGGTCTACTAGACCCCTTATGTCCCCTTTGCAGTCATGTGAAGTGAATTAAGCACAGATTATAATTAAGAACAGCGGCCAGGGAATGACACTGGAAGTGATGAAATCCTAATCGTTTCCAGGTTCATTCAGTGCAGGATCAGAGATCAGTGAATGGATGTTTGTTGATCATCTCCTGCTCTCCCCCAACACCTTGCATGCCAGCTCTGGGCCCAAAGGAGGGGCAGCAGAGCCCAGTATACATGAGAGCGGGAGTCGGGCAGGGGAAGGAGGCATGCTCTGGGACTTGTGGCATTAATTGGGTGGCTTTAAAGCCTTTCAAATTACTTCCACTATTATTATTATAGAAATTACTAGAAATCTGGGAGCTCACTGAAGAAACATAAACTCACCCCCAGCTGCTATAGCATCTATAAGTCAGGTTACAGGGCTCCGCTGCCACGGATGTAGTACTTATGTCTGTGGCAGGGAAAGCGTTAAATACATTTAGTAATATATAGAGCATAAATAGCTTACTGTACTGTATATATGATATATTTTCCCCATGCAAATGTTACAGTGTATCTAAAGTCAATTTTTTTCCCTTTTGGGTATAGTAGGTGCTGAAAACTCTGTCAGTTTCTATTGCTGTCTGTGTCCTCACTGGGGATATTAACGCTCCCTATTTGTCCTTGTAATTATTGTCATCGGGGCTGGAAATTAAAGAAAAGACATCATTTTGAGTTGGTTACATGAAACAGGATTAGAGGAAAAATCTTCCAATGGAGATCCTTGTTCTGGAGACAGCTGTCTAAGAAGGTATTTCCGTCACTATGCAGAGAATTCTGACCTCCAGTTTAGTCTATAGGACAGAAAGTGGAGGGAATTTTTCCAGAAGGAACACAGGTGGCAAGTGATCAAACATGAAAAAAAGGTTTGGCTTTAGATGTACTTTGAAGACTTGCCTGTTTATATGCAGTGTATGGGTCAGTTACACATGCAGTGTATTTTTTATTTCAGAGAGATTATTTTCTGTGTGCATGTTTTATTTTCTTACTTTTGTATATTTTTTGTATCATAATTGTTTCCCAAAAACAGTTACCCATTGTAATAATTTAAAAATATTCATAAAATTTCCTATCCGTGCTTGGTTTTCTGATATTAGTAGTTATCTCTTCAAACCCTAAATCAGAGGTCCAAAAATGGCAGACCAAGCAGCTGGTCTTTCCGAACCGTGATTGCCAATGCCAATACAGTATCTTCCATCCTCTTCAGCCACCCATGGCCACCTCCACCTCCCGCCTTCTTGGCCCTGCCAAGCTCCTCCCTGGCTCTTCCCAGCTTCACTCCCTGGCTCTGCTTCCCGGCTCCCTGCTCTGCCTCCCACCTCTGTCTTCTGACTTCGCCTCCCATCTAAGATACCCAGAAGAACCATGTGCGGACAGTAGAACACAAGCTTGAATATTGGTCCATTTACTGTAGGATATGGTTGAACACAGGCTTGAATTTTAGTTCATTTACTATAGCAGGTGATGTCCTGCTGCATAAATTCCTATGTTGCATTAATTATGTTAGGACAGTACTTTAAAAGGGCACTCTGAGGGCCCATTCACACCAATATGGTAAATTTTTTGCATGCTTCCGTGCAATTAACACACTCTACTGAACACTAATGTACATGCATGTACTACTTTTTTAAACCGCATCACACCACAACAGATGGTATTGCAGTACCATGCCTTGCTGTTGAACACATTGTGGTCAGGAGGTGCATTTGGGGTGCCATTCAAATGAATAGCAACCCAATGCACCTGCTGCAATGTAATACACACTGTAGGTGTGTTGCATTGTAGTGTGCGCTAATTGCACCGCATTGGTGTGAACAGGCCGTTTAGGGGACAACCAGTGTAAGGGGCACACTGATTGGGACAACTAATTATAATTTGCCCTCATCAGAGTTCCCCCTTACATTAATTATGAAAGCAAGGGGGCACCCTGATGGTGACAGCCAGTGTAAGGGGACACACCAAAGGGGACAACCAATGTAAGGGGGAACGCTAATGGGGACAACCAATATAATGGGCACTCTGATCGGGGACAACCAATATAATGGGCACTCTGATCGGGGACAACCAATGTAAGGGGGCATTCTGATGGGGACAATTAATTATTATTTTCCCTCATTGGAGTTCCCCTAATACATTGGTTGCCCCATCAGAGTGCTCCCTTACTTTCGCAGTTAATGCACACTGATGGGGACAGCCAATGTAAGGGGACACTCTGATGAGGAAAACTAAGTATTAGTTGCCCCATCTTAGAGCCCACTTACATTACTTGCCACCATTAGAGCACCCACTTAGATAAAATATAAACATAAAGGGGCACTCTGATGGGGACAAGCAATCTTGCAATGGAGGAAAAAAATGAAAGTGCCAGACCCCATGTGTGTCTATGGGGAATCTGATATAAATGGACATGTGTTTGTTTACATCAGATTACCTCCGGTCTGGCACGATTCAGTCCATCACGATTCGGTCCGTCCAAACGGATCAATTATCCGTCTGTTTAACTGGACCTATTCAGAGCCGGGGCTATCCAGGTGTAAATGGACACTCCATTTACACCTCGTGCTGCCCATAGACTTGCATTGAGCGTCAAACCGGTCCGGCTGAAAAACTGACAGGTGATGCCAATTTGGCTGTTAAATATTTCAGATATTATATACATATTTTAAAGGAAATAATCCTGAGGTCACAGTAAAGTTTTTTAGGGTAACATTTAGGTAATATTGCTTTCCTGTAGGAGCAGCAGAGGATTGAAGTGCAACCAGCAGAGAGAGAAGCAACAATTACATTGGATCAAACTGTTATGCAAAACAAAAGTCTTTAAATAAACCAGACTTCAGAGGTCTTATGTTAAAATCACATACAATTACTTATAATTGTAAACTTACTATTTAAACAGGAATGAGTTAATTATATATATATTATTACCTGAATGGATTGAATAAAAATATTTAAATCTGTTTAAATGAATGTGAATTAGGTGAATGAAGGAATCATAGCATATTATGACTGCAGCAGATGGATGGGGAGTAAGGTATGAGCTCTTGCCAAAATGCCTTACTCCCAAAATGGGATTAATGTGACAAGTATTTTTAGATAATTATTGTTTTGTATCAACTCCAGTACTATACTGCAAGCATGTAAATCTGAAGCGAGTAAACTGGGCATATCAGTAAAGGATTACATTTAGTATGTGGGTTTCAAATGAGATATTTTCCTCTGCCTTGTGTCTGCCAATTAGCTGCAGCACTGATTTAACTCAGATTAAACATATCTTCTTTTGTAGTGCAAGTGCTTTAACATCAACATCCAGCTCCAATAATCTTTCTATTCTTATCAGAAAGAATCTAACAATAACATATATACCAGGCCTGACTAACCGGTGATCAATCTTGCTTGACGGATGTATGGCTCCCAAGCAGCCATTATGACTCAGAAAGCTAAATGCTTTAAAGGAGAGGAAATACGATGATGATTGCAATCCTATTTTCTCTAGAAATGTTTTGCCTGTGTTTGTTTTACACTGCCTTATATCTTGGTTTGGTTCATTGCTATAAATTATATTAATCATAATAGACATTATATGACATAGAAACTCTGATAGCTGTGTAAGCCATTTTTTACTATTTAATATTTAACTCAGTCTTGTAGGTTTCCACATTGTGGGGATAATTTAGTGAAAGGTGTATATTTTACACCAGCTTAAATACATAATTGTGTCTCAATACAGAACTTGATTTAGATATTTTTCCTACATATATTTCTGTAGTAAAACCAGTAGAGGTACTACTGGAATAGGCATTAAGGTATCTCTGGTTCCTTAGTGGGTTCTCCATAGGAACATATGGTGAATGCCCTTCAAGGATCCAGTGAGGATCCTGTATCTCAAGAGGACCAGAGGTAAGGGAACAACTGCTCACTAGAATTATAAATACAAAAAAAAAGTAGAAAGCCATACTGTGTATTTAAGTGCAAAAATGAAATCATAGCACTATCATTGGAAGAACTGTAGATAGGTCTAGTTGGAGGAGTGATGATCATTTGCTGTAAAGTACATGCTAGAAATAGCAAATTTTCAAAAATCCACAACAAAACTGGCCATTTCAGGATTTAGCTGTGCACCCAAAATGTTATTTGTAAAATTAAAAAGTGTTCTTTTCCCCAAATAATAAATTAATTGAGCACCTAAACTACTGGTTAAATAATGCATAGAAACAAACAAAGCAACATCTGTTAACGTCTATAGAAGGGAAGATATTTGAAGATTTGCTAAAGGACTATGGATGAGGTTTGGGTCTGCTGCTAGCATGGGATCCCCAGAGTTTGCAATGCTCACACATCAATAAAGTACGATTAAACCTTATTTATCTGCTGGGATTAAACCTTCTTCTGCTAGCAAGCAGTAGATCTATGCAAAAACATAAAAAAAATAAAAAAGTTACCAAAAAGGTTATTACTTATCTATGTCTCTGCCGCTCGCTACCGTCCGAAGATCTCAAGATTCTTGAGCGGCAGTGAAGGATCATGGGGTGGGCGCATGCTCAGTAGAGATCTTCGGCCAGGAGAAGAGGAGAGAGACCAGGGAAGTCAATGCAGGCAGCCCGGCAGCGTGCACGCACACAGACACTGTGGGACACAGAGCAGTCAGTGCTGGATCAGAGACCAGGACCAGCGCTGAAGGGACTCCTGAAAACTACTGGAAAGAAGCAGATGATCAGATCAAGAGAGATCATTTCAAGGTAAGTCTTTAAAGCAGCATAGGAGGGTGGGACATTTTGACTTTAATGTCACTAACCTTTGACTGTAAACTTCACAGTTTTGCTACCTGAAAATAGCGATAATGCAGTCCACAGACTTAGCACCCGTTAACCCAGGAAAGGTAACTCAGCCCACTTTCTATATAAGTGTTGACTTACACAGTCATGTGGTCAGTGTGAGTCGGATATCTCTTACATTTCTGTGTAGAAAGAGATACTGTTTTTTCGAATTTCAATTTCATTTAAAAATGTATTTGTTCACAAATCCCATTCACTGTTACAATTCACAACATACTGTAGCTAATTCCATATGAGCAATATTCCATGTGTGTATATGTCATAAGAATGACATTTTCCTGAAATTAAGTTAGAAAATCATGCAAACTGAGGTAAACCTTTTTTGTTTAATATTTATGTAAATCAGTCTTTTATTTTAGTTAAATAGAGAAACCAGTGGATACTCAATATTAAATGTTATTCTGACTCCGATTGTTGTATTAGTGATTTATCCCTTGTTAAGACCTCTATGCCTGGCCTGTATAAGTGGATGTAATCACTGAGGACAATCCTTATCAGATAGCTGAACTCACCAAATACCTTTTCATCCATGAAATGCTTTTTTTTCAGCAGGTTACAGCAGACGACAGGATACAGCAGATGAATGAACAGACGATATTTGAAGGTCAAGGATGATAATGTTTCCAAGCTAGCATGTATAGGCAGCCATGACACTAACAGCTAATTCTTATAGAAGAAGGGCGGTACATTACACATAAGGGGAGGAAAACCAGAAAAACATGCAATAACCCAAAATGCCCACAAGATGGCAGTATAATAATCAGCTATACTAATACCACAGATAATAAGATTATAATGGCTTAAGGAAAATAGCTATATAAATTCTCATTTCACATTTGTATGAACACCAACTATGACTATGAATTGTGTGATATTTTACAACTGTGTAACAGCACAAATGTAGCCAGTTAGGATAATGCAAATTTATTTGATCCATTAGGTATTAAAAAGTAGACTATTTACAGCAAAAGAATAAAGTAAAACAGATAGAAAGCATTACGATTACTGGTGTTTACTGTGATCTTTAAAAGAATAAGCTCTTTCCGATACAGCTCCCACACTGCTAGCTGTGATTTATGAATGACACAGTTTTATCAGTTTTATCTGTGATATTTTAAAGGCTCAATAATAGCAATAGATTCCGATGTTAAAAGAAGCAAAATTGATTTCATTAAATACAACCATCTTTTACTGCATGGATGAAATGTTTTTCAGCTTTGATATACTTTATTATTGAAATGAAATCATTATTAAACTTTAACACTTCACCTAAATCTTTGGGGACCCAAAGTCAAAGCTTTACTTTAAGCGCACTGATCTTTCTTAAAGGAGAACTCTGGGCAGAAAACTCTCAGTCAGTGCCCCTGCCTCACACACAACCTGTACTTGGTTGAAGCTGAGAAGTGGAAGTGGCAGTGGGGCAACAGCTGATTGAAATACAGGAGAGAGGGGATACTTAAAAAAAAGGAAAACAAACACAATGGCACTTAAAGGTATAAAGGTAGTGGGCTCCGGAACTGAAGAGGTTAAGAAAAGAAATTCAAATGCTTACAAATTGGGGGGGCACATGCATGGGGCGGTTTAAGTTGGCTGCTCCTTGACAGCGCTCCGTACTCCACGAGCCACATAAGCACCCTTTTACAGCTATTATGTTACTTGCCAGCTGGGGTGGTCCGTGCTCCTGATACCACCGGGCTTCTGCTGAGGATGAGCCCGCAACCTAATACCAAACGCCGGTCACATATTTCGGTGACCCCTCGGACTCGCCACATGTTGAGCAAGATGGCGCCTGCCAACCAGTGGGATGACACGACCTCTAGATTTTCTGCTGATTTAGAAGACAGCCAGGATCTCTTTGCCGGGTACACAAATATCCGACTGCCTTGACCTGCTGGTTCGCATGCGAGACATGGTGCGGGAAGAATTATTCAGGACCTCTGTGGCTATTACTTTGGAGCTCCGGCATGAAATCCCAGAGATAGACCACTGCACATCCTCCCTGGAATCTCGCATGGATTATGCCACTACTGTACAGGAGTCGGCTCAAAAGGAACTCTCTCGACTGCAAAATCAACTTGAAGTTTTTGAGAATTGGGCCCAGCGCTGCAATATTCGTATCCGCGGTCTTCCGGAAATGATAGAAGATTTACAGGGCTCTGTTACTGCCCTCTTACAGGAGCTTTCTTCAGACCTTCTGGTGGATCGCCTTGATATGAACAGAGTCCATAAGGCTCTGGGCCCTCGGAAGACGAATGGCCTGGCGCACAACATCATAGTCAAGCTACACTTTTACCTCACTAAGGAGTGGCTTTTGCAAGCAGCCAGAAACATCCCCAGACTTACCTTTCAGGGCCACACATGGAGCTTGTACTTTGACTTGGCACAATCTACTGTTGAAACGAAGAGCCCTTCTCCCTTACCTGTTGATCCTCCGGTCCGCCGGGATCAATTACCGATGGGGCTTCCCGTTCTGTATCCTATGCAAGCACCAAGGCAGATAATTCCAACTGCGATCAGCCAAAGAAATCCATGCCTGTTTTTCGGATTTCGGCCTTCAGCTCCTGCATGATCCGTTTTCTTCTCAGCCCGAGCCTGCTGCACTTTGGCAGGGTTCCCAAGCCTCTTTACCACTGAGGCCTTCTCAAACTTCCACGTCCTCCAGTGCTTCCCCACGTCATACTCAAGCTCTTCAACGCCTAGGGTCCCAGGTGTTTTGTTCCAAACCGAATGGTTGATCCTTTCAATGGTAGATAGCAGTGACAGCTAGCTCCGCCCAACTGTTTCCAATTGGCCTGGACCTGCTAGAGTCTTCTAGCAGTTCCTGGCCAATGAATAACAACTGGGCAGAGCCAGCCGAGGTATTTAATGACAGCCAGCTAAGGTATTTAATGACAGTTCAGCGTCCCCAACTGATCTGTCATTGCAACTGGGCGGAGCCAGCCATGAGATCCAGGCTGGCTCCGCCCAGCTGTCAGTTTCGAGGTTTTCAGCCAGCCAATGGCCGGCCATTTGCCCCGATTCGGATGTCACTTCGGCTCAGTCGAGCCGAAGCATATGCATTCGGCTCGGCTGAGCCACTCGGCCGTCTTCGGGAGCTGTATTGGCTATAGTGAATAGCCCATACAGCAGCCCTTCTGTTCGACTGAACCAAAGGGCTCCAGCGGCCTATGGAGCTATGACTGATCCTTCGGCTAGCTTTGTGAATAACCCTGGGATTAGGTGAGCATATATGTTTTATTTGAGCCCCCTAGACACAATGATTACTAAACCTTTTCAGTGTGGGGCAGCCCCATTAGAAGGATATGTTTTTAAAAAAATTGCCAGGGTTCTTCTTTAAGGAGTAAAACAATAGTGAGAAGAAAAAGGTTTTTCAACCTTTCAGACTGCTATTCCCTGTGACAAGCCTTGCTCAGTTGTTCATGAAAAATGCAGCATGTCTGCTTTTTCCAGCACTGCACCACATGACTCTACCACTGTGGTGTGAACTCAGCACATAGAGAACAATTGTTTTCTGCGGTCCCTTGCAGTGGCTGGCATTGATCCAGTTCAGAAAAATGCCAGGCACTGCAACTGGTGTAATTGGGCCCTCTAAAAATGCTGCTTTGTAGCATTTTCAAAAGTTAAGTGTTTTGCTCCATGGCTCAGGGAGGGTGATCCCCCTCTTATTTCTAAGCTGAGACAATGCAGAACTGCAGGGAGTAGATATACTGAGCTTTTCTATTAAGAAAAGACTGTATGACATTTATCTTATCTTTACTGAAGACAGGTTTGAATCTAGAGGATAATTTCTAATATTGATGTCATAAAAGTATTTTCTCTATTCGCGTATCATTTTATTAAAGAAAGTCTAAACTTACTCATGCTTAAATATATTTTTGGTAACTTGGAAACTATTTTACATTGTAATATTTTTTTTCCACCTAACATGTATTAAACAGCTTATGACAGACAATAAACCACCCCTAATTATGTGGACTTACTAAAGGCAATAGGCTGTTCACAAGGGAATTTGCAGTTTGCAAGGGCATTTTCTCTTAGCTTAGTGCACGTGATGAAATTTCACTTAGCAAAGAATACCCAATTACAAGTCAGGAAAATATCAAAAACAGTATTTGTGCTTGTACATGATTGGATAATGGAAGCCAGCCGATATTCACCTCAT
Organism: Nanorana parkeri; assembly: GCF_000935625.1. Lineage (NCBI taxonomy): Eukaryota > Metazoa > Chordata > Amphibia > Anura > Dicroglossidae > Nanorana > Nanorana parkeri. The sequence continues at coordinate 1,080,494 of NW_017306638.1, read as the reverse complement.
TCACTTAGCTAAAGGAAAATGCCCTTGCAAACTGAACAGCCTGTTTGCTTTTAGTAAATCACTCCAGTGTACAGCATGATCTCCTGAAGGAAGCAATCGGCATGCTTCTGAGCTGTGGAAAATACTCCCTGGTGCTTAGTGCATGAGAATTGGATTAAACTACAAAGGTCAATACAAATTGGCACTCAACAAAGCATTTCCTTTACATTTGCAGCATGTAGTGGTAAAATGAAAGTAGACAACATTTGCACAAGCAGACACTGCAGTCCTCGGCCATACTTACTTCTGTCTTGGGTAATGTCCCTCCACTGGGGAGAGTGTCACATGTGTAAAATATTTAGAGCATTAGCCAATATTCACCAACCACACCTGTAGATTTATGTACACTTTAAATAGCACAAGTAATACAAAAAAAGTACTGTGAGTGTGAGATGGGGTTTGGAGTTTGTGACAATGGCAATAATAGTGACAATAGAGAGCTAATGGTTTCTTCATTGCATTTGACATCAGATTTGACCATCTTTGATCCATCCAGCCATTGATTCATCCAGTCATTTTTTCATTTCAGTGTTAGCATTCTAGTGGGGGGTTTTCAGGACATTTTTATGCCATTATATACAAACAGTAGGCGCTTCAGTGGGAAAAAGATAACAATCTTGCTTTTTTAATATGTCTCTTATGTTATTGTGATTGTAATACACAGTATCCACAACTTTATTGCTTCCTAATACACTGCATCCATGGCTTTGATGCTTCTTTCATTCTGTGAATCTTTGTAAAACACTATAAAACAAACAGGAAGCGCACAAGCATCATGTGATACCTTCATAAACTCTTTATTAAAAATGATAATAACTGGTACTCACAGACATTTTTTACAAACTCCATGCATCATATAAAATATCATCCAGGAAGAAACTACTAAATCCACACTGCACAGAAAAAACATCCCTGTAGAAAATCCTAATAGACAGCAAACAGCCACCGCTCACTAGTTTCAAGGGTGGACCCTCTTCATTAGAGCTCTGATGAAGAGGGTTCTCCCGCAAAACTGATATGTGTTTTGCTATTTTATGACAAAGACATTTTGTAAAGAATGTGTGTGAGTACCAATTATTTTCATTTTTAATCATTGTTTTATAAAGGTATTTTGCCATGCTGGTGCGCTTCTTTGTTTGTGCTATAACATTTATATGTCGGTCCAGCTTTCTTCTAAGGCAATTAATTTATGATGGCATTTGTTTTTTTCATACAGCAGCTGGCAGTAGTATCTCAAAGTCGAAACGTTAAAGAGTGAAGATGACTTATTGGCTATAATTCTGACTTTTTTCATTTTTCCCTCATTGGAGCAATAAAGAGCAACTCCGGGATTTTAAAAAATTAACCCTTTCAGGAGCAGAGGGGTAGAGAGGTGAGTGGTCACTGCCACAGGACTGAGGAACGGGTTTATTTTCACCACATTGACAAAATAAGCCCTTAACCCTTGAAGTGCAGGGGTAGCCTTACTGCAAGGGCTCTTTTTTTTAATATTGAAGTTGTTCTTTAACTTTCTATTGGTACAATAACTTTTTTAAGTGTGCCAATATTGTTGTTGTTTTAAATTTGCCTGGTGCTAACATGCAAACAGCAAACGTGATATATTACAATTTTCACAGATGACTTTTGAAATCCCTCTAGAAGATATGATAGCCTGAAAGTATTGTGATAAGTGTGTGGAAATATGAGTAACTGGATCTTGGCTACTTAAGTTTTGGTATCCAAAAGGTTTACTGTCAATTATTGAAAAATAGGGCACAGTAAAATAATTTTCTAACCACTTACCATCCACCCATTGCACATAAATACATAGAAGGTCCATCCACACTTCAGGACGGGAAGACTTTTTTTACCATAATTTTTTCTATGCGCTCATCATACCCTCTAGCACACACCAGCAGTACACAGCAGTACACCAGCAGCACAGTGCAGATCACAGAGAGGGTACAGAGCCAATGATATTGGCTCTGTACCATATGATCACTGTGATCACAAATTCACAGAATGTAAACAGTGGCTGTGGTTAGCAGCTGGCTCTCGCTTACCTCCCATATACCCATCAGTGTGTGAGGGGAAAGAAAGCCTCCTTACTTGCAGCCAGCACCAGTGTAAGTTAGTACCAGTGTCATCCACCCCTCTATTGTCATTCACCCCTCTACAGTATATGTTATCTCCATCCTGTCGTTGATGTGACCTGTATATTAACCCCTCATAGTTACATAGTTAGTCAGGTTGAAAAAAGACACAAGTCCATCAAGTTCAACCTATAGAGATATAAAAAAAAAAGAAGGAAAGCCTAAACAGAACTCTGCCCAGAGCTTCCCCCTGTTGATCCAGAGGAAGGCAAAAAAACCCCTATAAAGCATGGTTCAATTTTCTCCAACAGGGGAAAAAAAATCCTTTCCTATAAGGCAATCGGATATTCCCTGGGTCAACAATCTCTGATGCTTAGTATACCTATAAGAACTCAATATCCAGTAATATTCTATGCATTTAAAAATACATCCAGATGTTTTCTAAACCAATTAACCAAGCTAGCTAGAACTAGCTCCTGGGGGAGTCTATTCCACATTTTCACAGCTCTAACTGTGAAGAATCCTTTCTGCATATCTCCAGGATGGAGATAACATATACTGTATTTTCCTCCAGATGTGCCCCCTTGTCCTTTGCAGTGACCTAACGTGAATAATATGGCACCAAGCTCACTATATGGACCATTTATGTATTTATCCATGGTGATCATGCCCCCCTTAATCACCTCTTCTCCAGGGAGAACAAATTACAGTGTTGCATGACAGAGTATTTGTCAGTCAAAGTATTACAGCACTGATGGATGAAGAGCCTATTCTGGACTGTGCCATATAATATACTGTATACCTACTGATTTGGGAAAGCAAGGCAGCCTTTAGGATAAATATGTAGGCAAGGGGCACTCTTTTACCAATTTTTAAAGTGCCCCTGTACCCAGACTATGGACATTAAATTATATACATGTTCTTAACAATAAAATAGCTTTAAAAGACACCCTTTCTAACCTCTCTACGTATATGTACTGTGAGATAATTAATCTTCAAAGATCACTACAGTGACTCTGAATTTAGTTTTTTTCAGTTTCTTACAACTTACAAGTGTAAGGTCTCATATGCAAGCACCCAGGGCCGAGTATATAATGATGTTGCAGCTGCCTTTCCCTTAAGGCTAATGCACCTTCCGGTACTTGGATGTCCCCAGGACTTGTGCTATATACTCTGGCCGTGGATGTCACTACAGATCCAGGGTAAACGTAGTGTAGTTAGTGGAAGGTGAGAGCTGAAGTTGAAGAAGAGGAATCCAGGAAACGTAGCAAAATGGTCAGGGCGGGTAGCAGACAAGAGAGAATCTAAAAATGTAGCCGAAGATCAGCCCAGAATCGAAACACACAGGAGCGCACTTGATCAGCCAGGAAATGCTATTACAAGCACTGAGGCACAGGCTGATGATGCTTAAATAGGGTCACCACCAGAGACAAGGCCAATCCCAGAGCTGGAGGTGTCTGGTCAGATTCATTAAGCCACAGATGACTAGTCAAGTGCTGCAACCAGCAAGACACACAGAGACAGGATTACATAGTCCACACCTAACAAGAAGACTAGGATAGGTGTAGGGGCAACAAGCAACCACCAGAAGAAGTTGGGAGGTTGCAACAGGCATAGCACCATTAGGCATGCTCCTAATAACAAGCACCTAAGAAGCAGGCTGCCCTCTAGTGATGTATGAGCTGGCAGGCGGAACCACTGCATGCAGTGGTAGGAGCAGGTATTATGACACCAGCAAAACTGAAATATCTGCAGTGAACAGGGAGCTTTAAAATGGCAGCATTTCAAATCAGCTGCTGGAGAGGTACGTATAGATAAGCCTCTTTTAAAGAGCTGGCCTTCCTTTAAAAATCCCCCTGTGGTGACAGGTTCACTTTAAGTAAGGCTAAGAACAATGTATAAAATGTATTAATCAACATCAGCCAACACAATTTTTCATTGTTCTGTCTGCTTGTAAAGTTCTGTGCAGTTTTATTCACCAAGTCCTCAGGTCTAGTTCATTGTAAACAATTATTACACTCGACATGCATAAAATCCTTCTAACACATTCAGCAAAATAGACAATAAAATGACAGCAGCCATGGAATGTTCAGGTCAATGTCTGCTTTGGAAATGCTGTATTATAGTTGCTAAATTAAAAAGCGGAAAAAAGTCTGACGGCAAAAAGCATCATAAAAATGTCCATACCCTGTATTGAGATAGTTTAAATCCTTCACCATGAGTGATCATTGCCTCGTGTAGGTCTATTGATTACAAACCTTTTCCTTTGTTAACATAGCAGATGTACAGCAATTAATTTTGGATAGGGTCCATGCACATTTTCCATGGAGATCAGAGGAGCCAATTAGATAAGACATAGCTTCCTGTGAACAAGAACAATGCCTCTACTCACATCCAAAGCTCAATCATACCATCACAGAAACTCAGCCAAGGACACTGACACTAATTCTCATAAGTTTACTTGCTAATTTAATGGCACAATTTCCAATAAACTGGATACTCCCTTCCAAACAAAGCCATATATGTTGTTTATTAACCATTGTTTTTATATATATCATAAAATGTTTTTGTTTATAAATAAAATATTCTAAAAGGTCCCCTAAGTACACAATAAAAGTTCATGTTTATTCCGTGCCCAATTGCAGTGTGGATGCAATCATGTGGATACTTGCCTGGGAGCAGATGGATGCAACTCAGTTTAAAGGCGTTTTGCTTTGTTCTTTGAATATTCTATCTCACTGACTGGAACACAATTTGCTAATTAGCTCAATAATAACATGTACAAGGCAATCAATCATTTTATTTAAAAAAATATATTTTGCAAAAGTAGTGTGCAATAAATGTTGGTCCCTGGGTGCCTATAACAGGCTGAAAACAAATCATTATATCTACATTTTGCTTTCAGCAAAATAAAGCTATGTTTTGAAGGATTTGACAAACGATTGAAGTGCTTCATAAATATGACACAGGTCTTCTTCTCCACACTCATACAATTTCTTTGGTGTATAATTAAAATTTGCTTATTGATAGGGGCAGAATTTTCATGTGTTCAGTGGGTCTCAAGCCTGTCATTAACTTCAGTTTGTTAAGTGTGTTATTTTGAATCGGCACTGATGTTATTGGCCTGGGTCACTGGCTGAAAGTCAATCCCAAGAACTAACATTTATAGGCATGGTATATGTGTGATTTATAGAGGTGTTGGCAACACAAATACAACAAAATAATATATATCAGCAGTATCAGGACAATTTAAAAATAGATTTATTTAGTTTGGATCCTTTGCTAGACATTTTACAGTGGATAACAAAATCCAGGCTATGAACTGTACTTTAGCACTACTTAAAGTAGCAATAAACGCTCCATTTTTTTTTCCAGTATTGAATCAAGATCAAACAAATATACATTTCCCAGCAATGTACTTTTACAATTTTGCATTTACAGTTTTTTTTTTCTATTCTGACATCGCTCGTGTCAGAATAAAGAAAAAAAAAAAGACACATCCGTGCTTCTCTCCTGGGCGGCTTCGTGAATAGACCCCATAATGTTTCCGATCAGCTGCCTCCAACTCTATCAGATCCACTTCCCTGAACTTCCTGTTCAGTACAAGATCACAAGGGACAGAGCAGTCTCCAGCAGCCATCCATCTACTGGCTTGGAGAAAGGAGGAGAGGGGAGCAGAGGCGTGACTTGCTTTGCTGTGACTTGTGTGTTTGTGGAGACACACAGAGCTTACTAGCACACATAAGGGTGGTTCCATAGGACCCTGCAAGGGAAATGAGCCACCCTAAAACAGTTGTCAGTATCCAAAAGATCCTCTGGTGCTTAGCAGTGGTATCCCAATCCCTTCTGTGTTGCTAAGCTTAAAGGAGAATTATGAGGAGTCTCAGTATATGCGGCGTCTCAGTATACCGCGAACTGTAGCTCGAGGTATACTGAGCTTTGGGTCACGGGAGAACGCTAGTTTGTGCTCTCCCGTGAACCTTAGGAGAACTATGGGTAAAAGCCCTGACCTCATAGATCTCCTTTAAGGGGTGCTGCTCCTCAATAAATCAGAAAGCTCTCATTATTGCAACGGTAACAAAAACAGAAGAGCGCCCAAACCCTGTGCGGTATCAACAAATTTATTGAAATGATTAAAAACAGTGTCAGACTACTCACAATTGTAGTAGTGTCCAGGCTTAGTAGATTCTCCACAAACTATGGTGTTTCACTCCCAGCAGTGCCTGGAAGCTCTACGTTATGTGTAGGAGCCAGCATGGCGCAAGGCAAGTTTTATACTTAACAGCAACCCTCCACATATAACATACATCATTTTAATGTTAAGTTACACACCCAGTTCAGTTGGTAAATTATCATTTTTCCCAGAGATTAGTTTTAAATGAACATTTACTTTGCAAAGAGAAGATACATGATTCAAAGTGAGTAGTCAATATTCCTTAAGAAAATAACCTCACTTTAATTCAAATATTCTCCATAAATACACAATAAAACCAAACCTGTGTAAGCTAAACTTCACACATCTGGCTCCCTGTTATTTGTAATTTAGAATAGGTTGTACTCAGCTGCACCCCATATGCAGATATTGTCAGATATTTGCCAATAGAGAATACCTTGAGCTACTGTATTGTGAGTATCATGACACTGCAGGAAGATCAGCAAGCATTCTCTGGGATGGGAAGACCCTGATTCCCCGAATAGTGTTAAAGTGGACCTTTACCCCCTTTGACTAAAAATCACCTCAGCTTGCAGCTCTGCATGATGATATGAAATCATCTTACTGTCCGGGGCAATTTCTTACATTTGCACACACATGATAAAATCTAAATTTGTGGCTAGAAAACAGATGCAGACCCCCAAACAATTATATATTTTCTGAAAGCAGAGGCCGTGTAGAATAAAAAGATGCTAGCTGTAATTGGTATTTGCGCAAATGTCTATAAAACCAGTAATTTTAGGGTAAAATACACTAAAATGAAATTTAGTGCACAGAAACATAATGTAATGCCCAAAAATATCAAAGATGGGGGCAACGCCGGGTAAATAGATACCAAACATGTCAAGCCTTAAAATTGTGTGCGTTCATGAAACCGCAAACAACTACAATTACCAAACGTTCCCATAGGCGATGCTTTAAGCGCTTTTACGAATGATCATTTTAGACCTAACAGTGATTGATGTGCCTAGAATTATTGCTCTCACTCCGATGCTCGAGACGATATGTAACATGTGTGGCACAATGTTTATTTTTGCACGTAGGCGCATCCGACACGTGTTTGCGTTGTATGTGCGTGCATGTGGGAGGTGAGGGACCTCAAAGAAGCTGATGAAGAAGAGATCTGCTTCCCCAGCTTCTTCTTCTGGCTCTAGGAGCCGGAGACTGTGCCCAGCGACACCGGAATTGATGTAATGCACATTACTTCCGGGTCCAGTGATCGGAGGAGAGCTCAGTAGCTGGATGCCATTTATCTCTCCTCCAATCTATCAGGGGAGACTCTCCACGGCGGTCCTGGGCTCACACGAGGGACAGAGGAGCCCGGGAAGTCGGCGGCGGCACCGGTGGTTGTGGAGGGGGACACAGCGCCACACTGTACAAGCGATCCGGTGACTGTATAGATGCCGGATCGCTTGTATTTAAACAGCAATCTCCGGCTGTTTAAAATGGTACCAGCAGCCGTGTTCTTGGTATAACCACTTGCAGCAGAGGACGTACATTTACGTGAACCTGCTGGAAGTGGTTAAACAAACATATTTTTATTTTACTTACAATTATTGTTTATCCACTTCCTGGTCCCCTTGGACATGTGTAATAGTGTAATCATGCCCAAGCGTTGCATCCTGGGAAGGTTACATCACCAGTGCATTGTCAGGAAATCCCATCTATATTCTCATTTCAGAGAAAAGCATTTTCCTCCCCTGAGATGATGTGCATGGTTACATGTCCTTGTCACATGTGCTAGAGTTCCAGGAAGTAAAGGGAGATATAGCAATTTGCCTTTAGTTAAAATGGTCACTGTGAGAAGGAAAGGAATGGGTAGGGAAAGGAAAATAAAGTATGCGAAGAATAAAAAAACCTACAATTATCTATAGGTATGCGTTTGTAGATTGTCATTACTAAACATTTTTAAAGGTGTATTTGTTGCCATTTCAAAGACATGGGTAAAGGTCCACTTTAATACCACACACAGATGAGGTTATTCATTATTACTGTGCTACCGTGCTGCACCGTTCTTTTGAAAGGGAAACTTAATAACTGTGATTGGTATCCTCATTGAACAATAGTGAGGCAAATTATGTAACAGATGGTCGACCAAAGTGCTGACTTCCAGTTTTAATTTAAAAATTGAGTGCTTTGAGTTTCAGAGATCTCAGGCAGTTCTGAAGATAACTGAAGCTGAGTTTGTGTAGCACTAGGAAGCTTTTGGCAGCTTACTATAGCCCTGAGATACTCTTCTGCCCACCATGATTTTGTATGATTTATCTGCAGTATTACTCTTCTATTAGCATCATTCCTTTCCCTTCAGGACAAAATCCTTTGCAAAAGTTCATAAAGATTTTGTGTGGTTGTATAAAGAAACCCATCATGGAAAATTACACAATAGCATTATTTTTGTGCTGATTCTGGCCTGACAATACCAACAAATTAGCTAAAGCATGAAAGCACAAAACAACATCTATTAACTAAATGAAGCAATTGTTTGTCATTCTGTAATGAATTGCAATGTAAACTTTTACCTGAATACCCTTGGCACTTTTTGATATAAAAGGCTTACAAAACCATGATACTCACAAAATTGTGTAATAATATCTGTAGCATTCCAAACACATAAAAAAAACATAAATATTTTGAGTAAGTGCTCTTGCTTATCAAAATAATCCTTGTGTGTGTATGCAATCTAGCATTTTTGTCTTTGCCTTTAGCAGAACCAGTTTGAAAAATGAACTTACTTTATTTCAAAAGAGCTACATTTTTTAAAGATAGGAATGTTGGAGGAAAATGTAATTAATATGAGGCTCTGTCTGTCAAAGATCAAATGCATGGTGATAAGAGCTTATACAGTCTATACATTTTAAATCCTGCAAACTAAAATCTGTCATTACCTATTTAATCACAGTATCGCATTGTTAAACCTTATAAGATATACCAAATATTGAAACTACTGTGGATTATTTTTACCTGTACCAAAAACATCACCTTAAAAAAAAACTGTCTTTATGAGAATTTACCATGGATTTACAAAACTTTTACACATATTGCAATGTACCATATTGTATATGCATTGTCAGTTCAAATACCACATTAGCCCATTTAAACTGCATTTTATCCTTATGAAGATATATACAATATTTAAACTGAATTATTTTATTTATTTGTACATGAAAATATCACTTTAGAAAAAAATATATAATTTTTTAAGAGATTACCATGAATGTGGTAATATAATATATAATATTTAATTAGCAGTATTGTTCAAGAGTAAGATGTTTATCTCTCAAGTAGGCTATAGAGTTCTGCATTTGATTGAATGTGATGTCACAAATTTAGCTAGCTCTCTGGCTGCAGTACTCTATTCCCATTGGCCTGTGGATGGTTTGATTCATACTGTTGCGCCAGATCCCTTTCTTACATGTGAACAGTATAGGGGTCTATTCACAAAGCTGCCGAAGGATCCAGCCGTAGCTTCGGCTAATCCTTTGGCTAGCTTCGGTTGCGGGAGCCCTTCGGTTCAGTTGAACCGAAGGGCTGCTGTACGGGCTATCCACGGGCCGAGTGGCTCAGCCAAGCCGAAGGCCGGCCTTTCACCCCGCAAATGACAGCTGGGCGGAGCCAGCTGTGATGCTATGGCTAACTTCGCCCAGTTGTAATGACAGATCAGCGTCCCCAAATGACCTGAGGACGCTGAAATGTAATTAAACAATAACAACTGGGCAGAGCCGGCCATGACGTCACAGCCGCAGCAGTTGTTATTCATTGGCCGGGACCTATTAGAAGACTCTAGCAGGTGCCAGCCAATAGTAAACAGTTGGGCGGAGCTAGCAGGAATACATTGTTTTTTTCTCTTTTAAAAAAAATCTTTATTTATTTTTAAATTTGTCAAATTATTGACATTTTAAAATAATTTTTTCAACTTTAAAAAAAAAACTATTCTCATTGATTTGCTCTTCTGCTCGGTACCACAGAGGTACCGAGCAGAATAGCCAAGGCGAATGCCGCTCTGCGAGATTCGGCTATTCACTCACTGCCGTTCGGCCCCTATAAGAATAGGCTGATGTTGGATCGGCTGAGTCGAAGTTCTTCTGCACTCCATAAGGACGTCCCACTACACTCTACTATACTACTACTACTGGATCCAGCAATACTTTGAGGCCTGTATCTACCGCATGTTTGTGAGTAAGCAATTTTTATTTAATAAACTGCATTTGTACTGGATGATACGCACTATGTCCTGTCCTTCTTCTCTTTCCCGTACTCTGATATGAAGTTGGCACTTGTGATATTAGGAGACCATCCTGTTTTCAATTTGTATGGGCTTCCCTCCCCTTATTAAGAATGGAAAACGCACGTTGAGACCTGACTATGTGGGTCTGCCTCCCCAGGTGAGCACCATTTTGTCATTCATACTCAGTGGCTGTAGGTCTGCCTGCATTGTGTGATAACCATATACCTAGGAGTTGTATTCTGACTGGCGGTGGATCATCTGCGGAATTTACTTGCAAGATCACGATTGTTTGTTTTTGCGGGCTTTCTTTATATTTTTTATGCTTTATTTGCACAATTTTTTATTCCATGTTAGTTCATCTGACCAAAGGCACACATGTGATATATTAATGTTAGATATACAGCTGAAATAGAATGTTAATTTTGCAAGAAAAGTTTCCATTGACTTGGTGAATGAGGTGAAGCTCTGCTAACTTTCATCATCCAATTATGTGTACACAAAAATACTGTTTTTATTTTCTTTGCACTTGTAATTGGGTATTCTTTGAAAAATACATATATTTTATATATCATATTTTATATACACTAATATATTTATGAAGATGAGAGAAAATTTCATGCCGAGTGAACAGCCTATTTGGCTTTAGTAAACCAACCCCAATGAGTCATTCTATTTCTGAAATTAATTTCACTCACATACATCTGCATGCTCATATATCTTAAAAGTGCAGATACTGAGGCACTGGATTCTGAACAGTACAGACAGTGTTTTAAAGACATTCTTTTAATTAAAGTCACACTTTATTTGGTACAGACTCTGTGGCTAGCTCAGAGGGACCGAGCAGAACAGAAAAATAGTTAAAAAAGTAAATAGAAAACGATTGTGCGGAGCTAGCAATGACAGCTAGCTCTGCCCAACAGTTTTCTATTGTCCGGCGGTTCTGCTGCCGTAAAAAATTTTTAATGCTAGTTTACTATTGGCTATTGCAAATTGAAATAGCCAATAAAAAAGCAGGGTTTCTCTCCTTGACGGCCGGGAGCGGGAGACTCCCGGAGCGCCAGGGAGAGTTAGCTGTCTGGAGATCAGTGTCCCTGGTTAGCAGGTAACCAAGGACGCTGTTCTCTCTGCAAGTGGCCGGAGCCAAAAGATCACAGCTGGCTCCGCCCATCTGTCAGAAGCAGGCTGTTGGCCGGCCAATGGCTGGCCGCTCGGCCAGCTTCGGCTTTCAGCGCGGCTCAGCCGAGCCGGGGCATATGCGTTCGGCTCGACTGAGCCACTCGGCCTCGTTCGGGAGCTGTATGGGCTATAGTGAATAGCCCGTACAGGGGTCCTGGGGCCGAAGCTAGCCGAAGGATCGGCCGAAGCTATGGCTAGATCCTTCGGCAGCTTCGTGAATAGACCCCTAAGTGTAACATTTTCTGAGACCATATCTATCAATTTGACAATTTGACACTATATACTTAATTGCTTATTATGGTAATTTTGTTGCAGTTTGTGAAGTAATGGCAGCTGCATGCTGTTTGACAAGAGCAGAGCTGATTCATGCTATTGCTGAGGAGCTAATAAGAATTGAAATCAGTTAATTATTTCATATCCAACAAACCTTTTGGCAAAATCCAGAATTGCAAGCTTGTCAGCCTGGCTCTGAAATGTAATATCTTTGCAAAAGAAAAACGATATAAGCCATTCAGCTAAATGAGAAAATATAATTTATAGGGCATATTAGAGTTTGCAGACAGTTAGAAATTGTATGTATTCTTCTCACATATAATATAATCTTCCATGTAGTTCCTTTAATTTGATATATGCATGCCGATAGCCAGTTTTGAGCAGAAGAAAGTATGTTGTGAAGTTGACGTACATCCAAAAGAACTAATTCTCTTTACAAACAGACTTGGCAATCCACATACTATAAATGCTTTAGACAAATAAGTCCAAGAATATTGATCACGAGAAGACCAGAAGAAAAATGGTTTAATGAGATCAATGTGAACATGCTGGAGACACAGGGAATTCCATCAGATGCCTGTTTTGGATAAAGAATATCAGAAAGCTCTGACATCAGAATTGATTACATGAGTTGAGAGGTTAACATCCCCTTGAGTCCATCATATTCTCTTGGTGATAAGTAAATTAATTTTCTTTCCCAGATACACATCCAGCCACATGCAACTGTTCAATATCCCTTCAAGGGAACAAAAGAGAAAAATAAAAGTTCTAGCTTCTTGAGAAGAAATATGCCCTTTTATGTTTTTACTTATTTGAGATAAGGCCAGATAGAGCAATAATACAATTAAATTGATTTACATTCAATACATAGTATAAAACATTTTTTCAGATTCATTTTCTGTGGCTGATCATCATCTGATCTTGTCATTCAGACCCTTGAGTAAAATACATGTGACCTCTGTTGACTTTGATTATATAATCAATAATGAAAAGGCACAATGGAAGGTGACCTTACTGTCTCCATTTTATTTGGCAGTAGACAGTATTTAAAGAAATGGAATTAGTTTTGGGCAATATAAGAAACATATCATAATATATCAGAGCATCTTTAGTGCGTGCTATACAACTGTGCTACTCCCCTCTACTGAAATGGTTTCACTGCACACTGTGAGCTTTTCAGTAAGTTGAAACAAGTCAGACAGAGCCCATTTAATTTCCTTGCTGCAGCATCAGTTTTCAGTTAAGCTAATTTACACAACATCACCTTGTAATTCATGCAGGGCTTTGCACAACACACCTGCTGGGTGTGTACACACTACAAAGGTGTTTAGATTCCACCCATAGATCATGCTGGGAGGGAACACACTACAGAGGTGTATACATGTTCGTGGTGTGTTTATAAGGTTAGTAAATCAACCCCTTAGACTCACATGAGAGCATTACCTAGGTCAGTCTGCATGCAAATGCAATTTCCCAGGAGCACCCACTCCTCCAGACTGACATCCACCCATCAATTGATTTTGATATTTTCATACCTCCTCTCAATAGCCAGTCCACTGCTTGCACTAGGACTGAGGGCTCTTGAGAAGTACTGAGACAAGGTGCTGTGATATTTTTAGAAATATATAAATAGTACCCTGCCATGATCTGCCTGCATTGCATAGACCCCAAATGAGTCTAAAATAAGGTGTTTAATGAAAACAGAATGGGTTTATACAATATTTAGTTAGAATGGTCATGGGGAAGGCAGGACCAGAAAATGCAAGATATAAACAGAATAAACTTCAACTTTCATATGTAAACCCTAACAATGAAGTGAGTATCATTAAAGGAGACTGAAAAGCCATAGAGTATGCTGTACAGGGGTATAAAAGTGTTTATCTTATGCACGGAGATGCTTACTGTGGCCATAGTCAGCACTTGTACATGGTTTCATTCACTGCTGCCTCTGAACATACTGATAAATCCCCAAACATACACATTTTTCCTTTGACAGCACAGTTTAATTTTTTTAATGTTTTAACTGCTGCTGTGCTTGGTGCATGCACATTTAATTTCCTTTACATTTATGATTGAAGCAGATACTATCTCCACGGTTTATGAATGGACAGGAGCACTCAGTATAGAGACTTCCTGTTCATTCATAACAGGGGCTGCAGAAAAAGAGATTGTGTTCTCAATCTCTTTTTCTATTTTAGAAGGGAAATATCAGGGGTCTGTTTAGAGCACCGGTATTTCCCCAGAGCCCCCAGCAGTAAAGTAACATAAAAAATAAAATAGAAAATACAATAAAAAATGTTTAAAAAGTTTGGAAAACAAATGTAATTTTCGGTTTCGGACTGACACATTTTTTATTTTTGGTTTCAGTCTAAAAATTCAATTTCGATGCATCTCTAGTTAAAACCCCTGTCAGGTTATTGTTACCTGCCTGCATACCACTGTGGGGATTACCCTTCACTACATGTCCCAGAGAAAAACCAGGATGTTGACAATTGTCACTGGGACAGGTGTCCCCATTGGAAGATTCAGCCTCACATCTTGTTCTGGGGAGAACTCTAAAGTAGAGGGGTTAATCTCCTTAGAGGGGACACAGACAACTTTAAAAAAGTGACTGAAGGTCTAACCCTTCCCTACTCTAAAACTAACAAAAAAATGTTTCTCTTTACATACACTGTAAGAATGTTTGAAAAACCAGCACTATATAGTGTTTATGTACCTGTTTTGGTGCTGCTTGCAAAATGGAGGGAAAACCAATGTTAAGATTACTGGGCCAGCCCATAGGTTTTAATATTTTGAATATGTCAACATTTATTCTTTTGGATAGAGTAATAATATGACTTCATATTTCAATCCTCAATAACTGAGTCATTTCATTAATATGAATATTCTCACTTTCCTTCTAAATGCAGCTTGGTTTAACCTCATTTAGGACTTAAATTAACTGCAAGGAATAGTGAAATACTTTATTACCACAATTGCTATCTTGCGTTTTAATATTGTATTACTTATAAGAAAGTGTATCCCTGTTAGAAATTTGGATATCATAAAGGGATTGCTATTTAAAGCTGAAATCTATGCAGATATAAAAGACACAAATGATGTAAGCGTTGTATTCATTAATACACTTTTATTTTTTTTAAATGTAGTGTTAGTACCTGAATTAAACTTGGTATCAGCAGAGCTTAGACTGGCAGGGGAGAAGCAGCACATGCAGCCAGTCAGTTGTACTACAGTATTCATGTAATAACAAGGAATGTACTTACAGGAAGAACAAGCAGGGAGATTAGCTTATCAGTCTGGTTCTTCTCCTTTAAAGTGACACTAAATTCAAGAATTAAACCATAAAAATGCATTCGAGTACCTTAACTATTAACAAAAATGTACCTTATTTGCACATCACCTCAAATCATCTCTGAATTCATGCTGATACTGTCCTTCCTTCTGGAGGGTGGCTACTTTTGTTCCCTATGGCTCCTGTGTGTTGTAAAGTAGTCACCGCTCCAGGCTTGCTCCCATGATGGACTACAATCTCAATACAAATTAGTAAACTAAACGGATATTACTGTTTCATTTGTTTGCATTTGTAACATGCATTGTCATTTTTAACATGATGAAGGGGACCCTGCACGGCCCCGAAATGTTGTGCTTTGAGTGACAATGTGTATCAATAAAAACACTTGGGCACTTTACTATGGTGTGCTGGTGACATTATACCCATGCTCTGGAGAACTCAAAAGAGAACTCATAATGTGAAGTAGGGGCTTGTGATGTGAATAGGGACTTGTGATGTGAAGGGGGAATCTGTTGTGAAAGGAGAGGCTCTGATGTAAAAGGAGGCATCTGATGTGAAGGGGGCTCCTGATGTAAAGTGGAGCTCCTAATGTAAAGGCTGATTCTGATGTAAAAGGGGTGGCACTGAAGTGAACGGGGCTCCAGATTTCATGTAGAAACTTCAATGTGAAGGGGGAGATCCCCACTTTTTTGTATTTTTACATGAGGTCCCAACTTAAAATCTATTTAATTTTAGACTGGGGTGTTTCAGTGTAAAAATAGTCAATAACTAACAACTTATGGTCAAACATGTTTGGATAGAATAAGGAGGTTTTTATTACTATAATTCCACTTTGAGACTTCACCTCACTTTCTGTGTAGAAGCAAGGGGAAACATAACTTCAAACACCTTTCCATTCTATCCAAACCACAAAACAAAGTTTGACTGAAGCTCTATTTTAATCATCCAAACACACAGAATGAGAAGGGAATTTACTTTGATATTCATGAAGTGATAGTCAACATAAACATTTGTAAAGATGTGGACGTTACCAGTATTATAACAGTGCAATCCAATTGATCCCACTGAATGTGATGCTATAATGCTGTTAGATTCAGTGTAATTAAAATCTATTACTTTTTATGCTTCAGACTATCTTCACCATCTTTTGTTAATCACAATTTGCACTGTGTGAACTTTTATAGAATACAGTGTAGTGCCATTGGTAACTATACAGGCATAATTTAAGTGAATGTTGATCTGAAGATTACCAACTTACATTAACATTGTTCTAGATTCACTTACTTGGCTGTAGAATCCCAGAAACATTCAGTCTAGGTGGTTGCTCAGGATATTCATAAATAGGCACCAGTCACTTTAGTCGATTGTAAAATAGAGAGCAAGTTTAATGCACATGGCAATGCGGGCAGAAGGGTGAGGTCTGGATCAGGATATCCCCTAAAACACACTGAATTTTATACTTCAATCGCTACTAGATCTTTATTCAAAGTCTCATATGGTTACCTTCAATTCACAGACTGTGCTGGCTGGACTGCATTAGAGCTCTAAATCCTTGCCAATAGAGGTTCTAGTGGTATCTCAGTCTTTATCTTCCAATGCTGGTAAACACAAGAAGGGTCATGTGTATAACTTCCCACTGAAGCAGTCACGTACTACATCTCTTTATGTGGTGACCTTTCCAGCATGTTTCCTCTTTGCCCCTTTCTTCAGCAGTCAACACCTTCAGTGGTTCCCCCCAGCAGGGAAAATATCTGCCTCCTTCAATCGTTAGGCCTAAGGCCTAGGAGAGACTGACATTTCAGGATAACACCCTCACAGGGCAAAAGCCCAGGAGGGAAGAGAGAGAACTGTACATGTTTCAGATATCTAGTAGTACATACAGCTTGCTTCAGCAGGTTACCCAGGACTACTGATTGGCTAGGCTATTAAACACCCACAACAGAGAATGATATCTCTTTATCACACCCTGCTGGAGCAAGTTCAAACAACATATGGCAGAGAAAATATGGGTCTTATTTATAAGGATTTCGCAGTGCAATCCTGCCTTTACATAGAGCCAAGGAGCAAAGGTGTTTATACGCTGTGCAAACACATTATAACTCAGCCACTAACTCATTCCTTGCTTGTTAGGTTGACTAGAGCCAACTACTACACTACAACTACAGCGTCACTAGTGCATTATAAAGAACAACTCTGTTTTAGGCAATTTATACCCTCCAAATGAGGCCAATATTGAGTAAAATTAGACCCCAGGTCTTTCCAGACCATCTAGAAATAAACTGTAAACTTGTCTGATAACTGATGCACCCTCTGCTTCAAAAACTCTACTTGCTGTACATATATAACTATTATACCAGTGTGCAGCTTTTTAGATCATGGAACATGGAAGCATGTAGTTTCCCACAGCAGTTGTTGAGACAGCATCTATAGCGAGACACATCAATAAGTTATCACCAAGAGGAACTGCTGGCCATCAGGTTTACCAAAAAGACATAGATCTATGCTGACGTTTACTCACTCAAAGTGTACAGTGGCAGTAATGCAATGTGGTTCAGCTATACTGAAGCAAAAGCCATTTTGTGTTAATTAATACAACAAGTACATGGGTGGAGTCAAACTATCTGACCAGGTATTACAGCCCTACTAGGTCAAACCTGTCTGGAATAAAAAGGTGACCCTGTACAACTCATTTTTGCTCTTTAAATATCTACTGATACCAAGTTTTTTGCAGTACCAGGAAACAATTATACGGCATTTTATGCTCCAGGAAGACCCCAGGCATCCTGCAGAGTCAGAGGATGTTAGGAGACTCAAAGAAATACAATATTCCTTTAATAAAAAAATGAAACAAAAATGGCTCCATCGATGTAATCCAGAGTCAGGATCAGGATGCAGCACCCCCGCCGACCCGCCGAAATAAAAAAAGTCCCGCCGCAGACGACCACCCGAATCTGACGAAAACTAACAAAAATGACATTCAGTTTGAAAGTCAACAGATGGGCGGAGCGAGCCATGATGTCACGGCTCGCTCCACCCATTTGACATCCTCAGCTGTCAACTGCTACATATTGCAGTCATATATATCAAATGCTTCTATGCTTCAAGTACAGAGGCTATAGAGTAGTGGCTAGAGGTACAGGCTTGCAATTGATTGCCATTGTGAAGTTCGCTGGTTCAAGTCCAGCCATGGGAGAGTAAAGTTTTTTTTTTTTTATAAACGAATTTCGGCAGGACTACCTCTAACGAATTTCGTCCGAAACTAATTTAATTTCGGACCCGAAAAACGAAACTAAACTAAACAAATTTTTTTTTTAAAACGAAACTAAACTAAACAAATTTTTTGCTGGTGCACATGTCTAATGCGTACTATTGTTTCTAAGCCCTACTAAAGGAAAAAAACAACAAATGATGCACACATATGTGGAATGCCCATGCACACCAAAGCAGGATCATTTATTATGGGCTGTTGTTGGTGGTAAGCCATAAAAATATACAGGAAAAAAATACACATGTTAGCTCATGTTGTATGGCCAGGAAAATCAAGTTAAAATGCTAAATTGGATCTTGATAGCAGTGCCTGTGTGTTGCTTACCACAGGTATTCTTTCCTGCTGCCCTGCAGATAATCCTATCAACAGTCTGGATATCTTTTTATATAATACCATCATTAGAGGTCAGCAGACATTCCAATCTCATTAGTCTACATTTGTGATATATACTTAGCTATAGCTTGACCTACTACTTCATGCTGTGCCCTCCAGGATCTGGCAAAAAAAAACGAATCCCCTTGCTCCCATACTCTAGATTATCTATGAGTACATAAAGTGAGTAATACAATTTACCAGAAATGTTTTTTTGTAATACTATCTATGGGGGAAGGGGGATGAATGGCATGGTCATTAACCCCTTCATGACTGAGCTTGTTTTTAGTTTCTGTTCGTAAATGACTGACACACTTTTGACATTTTTGCTGTGTGATTCTTCCACGTCAGTAATATACTTTCTTACAAAGTGCACCCACACATATTATATATTGTTTTTTAGAGGACAGATAGGGCTACATATTTATATCACATATGTGTGTCTAACGCCTCACTTAGGACAAATAAAATATAAAAAAAGAGGAAAAAACCGTTTAAAAAAAACACTTTTTTCCCAGTTTTGATTTGTAGTATTTTTTTTACAAAACCAGCACAGCTAAAAAAATGCAATAAATACATTCATTTATTTGTCCCTTATTTTATTTTATTTTTTACACATTTTTTTATTTTTTTTACACTTTTCACTTTTTTTTTACTTAATGTTATTTTATTTATTTAATTATATCAAGCAGATTTTGTGAATTAATCTCACTGTTACTGCATGATAAATTAATAAATTTTTGGTTATTATCAGGCTGCTTCAAACTTCAGAACAGCCGATAATAAGTTAGTGACACTGATCCTGCAGCAGTTCAGGAATCAGCTGTTACTAAATGTTTTCTGATTGTTGCAACAACGATCAGCAAACAAACATTCTTCTTCCAGGAATAGATACATTGTAGGAATAGACACATTTTGTATCTATTCATGAAAGAAAAAAAAAAAACCCAGTATAGCTTGAGAGAGATATCTCTCGATCTATACGAGCTGTCAGAATGCCGGCAAAAGCCGGCATCTGTGTCCGCTTTGCTTTGACTCTCAGACACCCGATATTAAGGTATCGGGTGTCTGAAAAAGGTTAACCCTTTCATTAATGAATGCCTCTGTAGTAAGGGCATCCATTAATGAATGTTAAAAGCTGATTCTCAGCGATTAACAGCCCTCTAAAGCAGCAAATAACTCGTCACGTACAGTGTACGTGACAAGTCATTTGGTCCCTTTGTGGCTGGACGTACAGTGTACGTCTCCCGTCACGAAGGGGTTAAAGGGAATTTGTCACAAGCAAGAAGAATACTTGGCTATAGATCCAATCACCAATTACATTTTTCTTGTCTCTCTTTCTTGTCCATTGTCTATCAGTGTCAGGACTGAAGTTTCAGAGTCATAATCAAGTCACTCTGGATACAACTATGTTATATATCTGCAGTGTCCAGGCAGAAAACAGTGCAAAGTCTCCAATTCAATACAGTTTTCTGTATTCAGCGTTTTTTAAATAGAAAGGCGTCAGAACTGATCATTCTCCACTGTTGATTTTTTTGGCAATGGCAACATAAAATAAAATAGAACTATTTCCTACATTACTTTAATCCATCTCACATAAAAGAAAATCACTTTGTGCTAAAGTTTATATATATTACACATTTTGTTTTGGTGCTGAGATCTTAAAGCTTAAAGATCTGTGCACCAAATGGTGTTGACTAAACCCTTTCATGGCCACAGGCAATTGATTTGTGGGTACCCAAACCAAAGTTAGCAGAATCAGTATATTGTGGTTAACTCAACCATAACTCTCTGATTAATTTGGCTTAAAAATGCTTGCAATGTTATCCAGTGGACTATAGATGCACAATCTAGATTGGTGGTACAATTAGGTTCCTGGTAAACCTATTTGGATCCAAAAGTGTTAAGTAGTTTATTATGTTTTCCTTTTGGTAAAATTGTTTTAAAAACTATATTCATTATATTAATTTACTCATCTCTTACAATACTGTATGTATAATATTGTAAATATGGTTTACTGCACTTCTTGGAAATCCTTTTTTGGTATGTTATTGCAGTGTCTATGTTTCACAGTGTCTTAATTAGGGATGGGGTTCGAGATTTGAGGTCCTGGTGAATTTATGTGCAGATTCACCCAAGGGAATTTTTTTTAAAACCATAATGCACAGGATGGCCTTTGAACTATGGGAAGTAGGCTTAGAAAAGCCAATAAGGAGGCTTTTGGTTAAGACAACTCCCTCACTAAAGAAGGGGGCACAAACCAGCCATAGTGTCAGTGAACTGGAAACTGCTGCAGGGAAAGCACAGGGAAACTGGCAAACTGCATAGAAAGATTATAGTCAGTTAATACACTGTACTTTAGTTCTGAATGCTAGTTCTTTGGGAATTATCCAATTTGCTGCCTTTTTTGAGTGGGTTCCTAGTATTGTTTTTATTTGTGTCTTTCAATTAATTCTGTGGTTAATTTGAAGTCAGCAATAACTTTTAGCTGCTCTCCCTTTCATTAAAAAAACTTTTTTTTTTCTTGCAAGACTTTGATTAAACAAAGTTTTTCAAACTAGTATAAATCTAATTGGGATGCTGCTGCTTTATGTGAGCCAAACTAATTGTAAGAAAAACCACAGTTCCACATTCAAATAGGCACTGCCAGTTTATGCTGTAAGTGAGTCAGTGAAAAATCTTACTGTTCTGCAACACCATACACAGCTTTAAAGATACATTTTACCCTTATCTTTAAAATTAGAGATGCTCCTATACAGGTTTCTCAGTATCAAGTAGGAGTAGTATTTTTTTTCGGTACTCAGCGATACCGAGTACCGGTGCCGTGTGCCCTGATTATCAAGAAGTCGGGCGGCGGATCATGACCTGTCATCCAGCTTCCTGATTGCCTGTGAAGCCGGTGTTCTAGCGAAAGAAGCTGTACCTGAGGTGAGACTGTAGTAGTGAGGAGGCCTCCCTTGCACTTCTGGAGATGGATACAGATACAGAGACCGTGCAAGCCTAAATGCAAGATCCGAGCCGGGGTCAAGTCCAATCAGGCAATGGAGTACAAAAGGGCAAGCAGAAGAATGGTCAAGTTCCAAGCCGGGGTCTGTTCTAATCAGGCAGCAAAGTACAATAGGGCAAGGCAGAAGAATGGTCAGTATACGAATCCGAGGTCAAGGGCAGGAAGCAGGCAAGAGTAGTCATTAGGGTTCTGGGTCACAACAAGTCCAAACAGATAACACAACAGCACAGGAACAAGGAGAGACTGAAGATAATCCAGCAATGTGGCAGTGTCCTGGCTGGGCTTATATAGGGGAAGTGATGATTGAGGTTTAGGTCACTTCATGTGCGCCTCCTTGGCACCTTCCTGCCTTGCTGAATTGCTTGCGTATTCGCGGGTTGGCGCAAAGACGCGCCCTTGGCACATGTGCAATTGGCGCAGATTTGTTCCGTTTTGTGAGGTGACGCGCCGTTGGCGCATGTGCAGATGGCCCTGGACTCTTACAGAAGCTGCCTGACCAATCAGGAAGCCAGAGGGCGAGTCATGATGTGCCGCCCGGCTTCCTGATTGGTTAGGACCCCAGGATGCCTACCAACAAGTGAAGCTGGCTTCCTAGCAAATCAGGAACTCGTGCGGCACATCATAACCCACCTCCCGGTTTCCTGATTGGAATGGAAGCCAGCTCCATGCCCCCTCAGTGCTGCCGGTCAGATGGAGATCCCTGGTCAGAGATAAGTATTGGAGCATTTGGGAGAGTACAGGTACTCGCCCAAATACTCGGTGTTGGTGCCGATACCAATAGTAGTATCGCTATTGGTGCATCCCTATTTAAAATAACAACAAAGGCACCTTTAGAAATGTTTAGTAATGGCAATCTACAAACAGATACTTAAAGATAATTGCCGGCTTTTTATTCTTTGCTTACCTTGTTTTTCTTTTCTTCTCCATTCTTCTCACAGTGGCCATTTTTACTAAGGGCAGATTAATTCATGCCCCTTTACTTCCTGAAACTCTGGCATATGCGACTAGAACATGTGACCATGCACATCCTCTCATGGGAGGAAAATGCCTTTCCATGACATCTAATGAGATTACAGATGATATTTCCCAGCAATGCACTGTGATGTAACCCTCCCAGGATGCAACACTAGGGCACATTAGAGTAGAAAAAAAAGTAGAAAACAAGAAATGAGCTGCATGATGATGTGATTTTCAGCCAAAAGGGGAAAGGTCTACTTTAAGACACCTCCCAACCATGATATTTAAAGCATTTGTATATTTCCAATGTTGCCCTTGAAGTCACATGAAAAGACCTTCTCCTTGCGTTACAGTATTTTCAAATTTGTTTTATATTGGTTCATGTTCCTCATGGCAATGTCCAGCTTCCCATGCTTTTTTTAAATAGTAGTTTGCCTATTAGCTCTAAAAATTGCCCCTATAGACTTGACTTGCATTTGACTTGCAGAGCCCAAGCTTCCCCACACGTTTAGCAAATCAAACCCATGCACACATGCACACCTATCACTAGTCTTATTTTTTACTATGATTTTTATGTTGATTTGTTTTTCAGATTTAATGCTTTATGTAGAAATGTATAATGTAGCTCCCAGGAATGAAGGATCATTTTTAGGCTCTGCTGTTGGTCACTGAGTGTTTGTATAGAGACCAAACTGGAAGTGATACAGAGGTTTAAATACCACAACATTTTTCCTTCCCCATCTCTTTACACGTTTACAACCTTTTCAAAAGAGCAAACTTTTTACTTATTAGAGTCTGCTGTCACATGACTCTCCTCAAGATTGCTTCTATGGTGACCAGTGATCTATCAATGCACTGATCAGTATTGTTGTTGCCCCCTCTTTGTGACATCTTTATGCCACAGCAATCTTCTGAAGCCTGTGAGGACCACACAGGCTTCACTAGCCACTAATTGGAACTAAATGGAAATGTCCACGGCACACAGGCAGCAACAGGGGCACCCTTCCACTTTGCAGTCCGGAAGAAAGAAAACGTGTAGTTCTTTTTTTCTCTCGCATCTGGCATATGACCAAGCTCTGTTTTTAGGTGAGTATTTTGGCCATAAAAACTTTTTTAGATGAATGAGTAATCTTTTTTCACCTTATCGTAAAGAATGCCAGGCACATTTATAACCCTTAATGATGGTATTGCAAAGACTTGTATGGAAGCCAGTGATAACCATTCATTTGATAAACAATTTTAAACATCAATATTATCCACAATTGGCAAAGTGGTAACAACATTGTTACCATTATTTAAATAAAGTACTACAATTTGAAAAAAAAAATTGACAGGAAGATTAAAAAAATCCAACCTAGCAGTTAGTTAAAATAGGGTGGGTGGTTATGAGTCGGGTGTTATTTTTGGATGAAGGTAAGCTTTAATTTTTGGTCTTTAATATTAAAAAACCCCCATAATATTTACAAAACAATATGTCATATTTCTAAATCAGTAAATGTGACTTTCATCATGGATTCACTGGTAGTGAATCAATCACTGCCATTTAAAACATATTCACCAGGAGGATTCATCTGCAATGAATATCTGGTGAATTTTGAGATTCACTGCTTTATAAATATACACCTATGCATTCACATTGAATGATCTTCCTGTGCATGCAAGCTTTACATAAATATATTATGTAGCACATGACAACGGTATATATAATTTCATTCTATTTTCAAAGTACAGAACAATTGCACTTTTATTATTATTATTATTAAATGACTGACATCTGCTTTAGAGAAGTAACATAAAAAACTCGAAATACTAACTGTATAGTCTAAACTTTATGTTGCTGTTAAGTAATAAGGCATTACATGATATACAACATCATTTAACTTTGGCAGCATGTCTTAAAGATTTCTTTATAAAGTGTAGTGTGATGACTAACATCTATGACCTCAACATCTTTTAAAATGTAGAACCCTTTCTCATACCACAGTCCTTGGTTTCCTGGGTCTTATCTACTGAACTAAATAGAACAGAATCTAAATATATCTAATGCCACTTGCAGAGTTGAAAGCATTTGATCTTTCCCTGTTAAAACACAGAATAGATCAAATTAAATTGTACAAAAGCTTAACATAAGTGTTTTACTAAAATGCCTTTGAAGAAAATGTATTACTTGGTAACATGAAATAACACACACACACACACACACACAACCAAATACACATTCACTTGATTCACTGTTGTCTTCAAAATATATTTAGATGTTAAAAGTTTAGCATTTAAATGCATCATTAAACATTACTGCAGTCCCCCTTGCTTTTTGACAAAAGTGGCATATAAAATAATGAGGGTTATACATGTAGTAAAAAAATACGGAACAACTAAAACTGAATTAAGTGTTCTTATAGGTCATTCAGTGTCATCTTGGCAACACTAAAACTTTTTTTAGATGAGTGAGTAATCTTTTTTCACCTTACCGTAAATAATGCCAGGCACATTTATAACCTTTAATAATGGTATTGCAAAGACTTGTATGGAAGCCAGTGATAACCATTCATTTTGATAAACAATTTTAATCATCAATATTATCCACAATTGGCAAAGTGGTAAAAACTTTGTTACCATTAATTAAATAAAGTACTACAATTTGAAAGCAAAATTGACAGGAAGACAAAAGAGCAGAACTGATAAACAAAGTAAATGGAAATATAAATGGATAGATACTGTAGATAGATAGATAGATAGATAGATAGATAGATAGATAGATAGATAGATAGATAGATACAGTAGATAGATAGGAGCCACAATTATTTCATGACAATAAGCATTTATTTTTAAAGATTTAAAAAGTTCAGCCTGTAATCTACGTTGGTGTACAGCACTAGATGTATGCAAATTACAATTTAGGCTTTAATATAAGTGTGCTGTGTCTACATTTTAGCCAGAAGAGTGCAAGATAACAATGCTAAAATGTACTGACGTTATGTAACAGTTCATGTAGAATGGAAAGTTGAGTTTTAAGCTTGTGGCTTGTGTATTTTCAAATACAAATACAAATTATAATTTGTCTTAATGAAAATGAAAAACATGGCTCCGAGCAATAAACCTCTGCCAGTACCGAGCTCTAAATCATGAACAAATGGATTGCTTTCTAAAACCTGACATTGATGCTTTTAGACTTGAGATATTCTAGTGCTGCTAAGCATCAAGCCTTTCCCAGAACACAGCAAGAGGTTGATTGAGAAGCACTTGAAGCTATAGTAGCAGCAGCAGCAGGATTTTCTTCCGGGATGCTATTTTCAGGTGGTGCTTTTGCTGTCTTGAAAAACCTTGCAATATCTACAACATAAATGTCAGACACAGATGAAACAGCTAATGCTTTAAAAGCGCAAACAACAAAATATGCATAAAACATCAAGCACAATAGTTCATGCCTCCAAAGTTTACTTCCAAAAGAAAACTTTAAATTGTAGCTGAGATAGCTAGAGATATAACTAGAGCTATAGCAGTCCACACAACTAATATGAGGCAGCACTGGGGCCCAATATACAAAGAAAAACTTGCCTCAGGGTTTCCTTATACTGGCTATTTTTCCCAGACAGAAAGAGCATTTGAGCTATTTATAAAACAAAGGACAAAGTTTTGTATAGATCAGCAAGATGCTAGAAAGGTTTGACCGCCGTTTGTATGCAACAGCGATAATTTTATATGAACTGTATTAAATGGCACAGGTGTCTACAGCAAGATTGTCTTTAAGGCAGAGCGTCTAGACCTAAGGGACACTGTGCAGATTGCGTTACAGTGGCCTGTCATTTCTACTTTTGCCTCCGGACACTCATAATGCAATTATTCCTATTTTTTTTTCAGTATAGGATTTCTTACTTTCTTCTATTGCCTAGGTATGCAGATGTTGTTTCTACTATCTCAGAAAATGTGGGATTTTAAATTAATGTTCATGCCTACACATACAAACATAAAATTTTATTTTTATTCTAAGTTATAAATACAATGGTATACACCACTGGTGCCCAATCTGTGGCATTATGGCATATGGCCCCTTAATACTTGTTGTGTGGTAGGAGCATTGATTCATAAAGGGACTGTAATGGCAGTGATCTCTAGCTGCCTCTTGTACCATTGTTGTAGTCTCTTTACAGCATGTCTCCAAACACACCTGTAGAATGCACAGATTTGTGAAGAAGGAGATGGTCACAGTATTAACTGAAGACCTTTGTCATGTGTTTTCAATAGCAAGAAAAGTAAAGTTACATAAATGATAATCTTTCACACTAACTTCTAGGACAGTTAGCATAAACATTACTGGCTTCACTGTTATCTGTACAGACAGCTGCAGTAAAAGGCAACCAAGGGTGATTTGAACCCACTTTGGCAGGCATACTTCCAGTAATGATACCAGAAAAAATGCCTGGGAAGTGTTTCTCTCCTGAAGGTACAGTGAGTCACTGTTCGGTTAAGAATTTTTAGACCTGCTCCTTTGACAATGTTGACTGAAAAATCCAATTTTGTTGAATAGAGGAAAGCTGATGGAGCAACACACTGGTTGAATTTCAGCCAAGTCAGCAGTATGTCAAGCAATGCATGGGCAGTGTTAATGTAATACAGTTGCTTTTTATAGGCTTCCTCCCACTTCTCTGTTCTAGTGCTGCAGATATAATAACACTGGTGATCATATGACCACTATGTTCTTCTCAGCTACAGGAAGCACCCATTTAGTGCATACAGAGCAAAGCCACTGATGCCGCTTACCCACATCCCTTTAGGCCAGTGGTTCTCAACTTGTGTAACCTCAGCACCCAGATTTGTCCTCGGTCATTAAGTCACGACCCAAATCGTACTGCAATGGAACGCACGGCAATGTGGGCTGCTGTGCTGTGATGGAGCTCCATCCATACGTGCATTGCTTGTACAGCTCCCATACGCGCCTGTAGAGGTGCCGGGAGCCAGAATGTGATGTTACTCTGGTCCAGGTACCTCTATAGGGCAAGCGAGGGAGCTATAAGCAATACATCTATGGATGGAGCTCCCTCGCTGCCATACCCCCAGCTCACCCCACTTCAAGCTTACACTCGGTGCCGAGCAGCATATTTTGAATGTCTGCTCGGTGTGAGAACGGACAGTGCTGCGCTAGGGGGAGGCTGAAGAGCCTCTCACCTATAAAAGTTGAAGGCACGCGGCGACCCCCTGAACACCGGGTCGCGACCCACTTTTGGGTCACGACCCACCAGTTGAGAACCAAGGCTTTAGTCAATGCGAAGTAAGTAGATTTCAAAAGCACTGCCTAAACCCAACGTCTCTGAACATCTTCTGAAGCATGGTCTGCAGATAGTCTTCATAAGCATTACATATAATAGATATTATATGTGGGCACATGTTGATGTAAGGGGCCACAGTTGAGGCCCCCTATACCTTGTAGGTTGACCAGAACTGATTGACATATAAGAACTATTACTGCTGTTACCTGAGTGGTTTGTTGCTTCCATCTATATTTGTGAATGCATGTAGCAAACCTCTGTTTTTATGTATGTTTAAGAAGCAGATTTTTAAATTAGGACTTTTTATTAATTTGTTTTATTTAAATGTAACACCTGTTCGGCTTATGGTCATGTTGGGAATTTTAGTTCCCTTGTTGTTTGGGTCCTTTAATAGAGGTGATGTGTAAGGCATCTATTAGCATCTATTGTAGAAACCCAGGCCCTTTGAAGATCTATGGCTCAATTCATGTAGCACACATCCTTTTCCTTTGAGTGCAGCAAAAAAAGTTGAGCTAAGTGCAGGAATATATTTGCATTCTTTACCTTTCTTTCTGCAAATTGAGCACAGGATCAGATGCAGTACCTTACATTGGACAATCCTAAAGAGGCTAGCATCAGCTTTCCGAGTTTTGAAAAGATAGATGCATGTGGGACTTCAGATAAGTGAGTATTGTGTCAGTTAGCAGAGAGCTAGCTGAAGGAAAAATAAAAGAGGAAATCTGCTGGAAGGATAGGAGAGCATAAAAAGGAAAATGAACCTGAAAGAAAGCGAGTAATGGAAACTAAGAGTAAAAAAGTAGAATAGACCAAGGGAAGAAGAGCATGGCAAAGTGTCCAAGAGAACCAGGGAGATAAAATCATCAGCGTGAAAATAAAAAAAAATTAGTAGAGAGGCAGCAGCCATAACAGGTTGAAGAGAGAAAGTTTGAATGCAAATGGGTTGCATGCATTTTAACTAAACATTTGATCCTCAGTTATACAAATAAACACTATGCTCTGCATTGAACATGGAAGGGTTTATCAACAAAAGATAAGAAAGTGTTATAGGAGTTAAAAATCTTGCAAAGCAATGTGGAGACTTTTAAAATAATGCACATCTGTCAATAGTAGTGTTACCTGTCACTTAACATTTAGGAGCACATTTATAAACCATTGAAGCAGTAATGGACAAACACCAAATAATCATTGCAGGTAATGCATGCTTTTTAAATTACATGGAATTATAAATCACCTGTGAATGTCAGGTGGATGTCAACCCCTTAGAGCAGGGGTACCCAAACACTGGTCCTCCAGCTGTGGTGGAACTACAAATCCCATGAGGCATTGCAACATTTTCACAGCCACAGACATGACTCCCGGAGAGAGTTTCATCATGGGATTTGTAGTTTCACCACAGCTGCAGCTGGAGGACCAGTGTTTGGCTACCCCTGCCTTAGAGAACATGCCTTCTCTTGACAAGAACAGGATTCATAAAGGTCTCACAGAGGGTCATGTGGGATGAGTGTAAACTGTGTGAAATGTGTATTATAATTTGGCATGAGTGAATGTGTCTGGATTTGCAAATAGTTTTGTGAATATTAGGCAAAGTCCAATGTTTGCAAACATTGTGGCAAACCCCATTGAAGTCTATGGGAGGCAAATCCCTTTATTCAATTCTGGCCATTTGTAGGGCTAATAAGCAAGCTTTTGGCAAACATAAATCATGGGAAGCAAGGTACTGCCATGGGGTACATGTACAAATGGCAAAATAGAAACAATTATCTCTCCCTAGACAGAGTTGGCACCCTGGATTCAGCATCCACTGACACCTGCTGCTGGATTCAGCACCCACCCACTGCTGTGAACCCACCATTTTTTACAAAGGGGACTGGGTAATCCATTCCTTCAAATTATTGGTTCTGGTGACTCAGCTGACCAGGGACCAAGGTTATGCACTGCATTATAGTTTGCTTCTATGATACAGTTTGCTTCAATGATCTGGCAGTGCACGTGTTATTTTTTTGAGCCAAAAGTTTACAATTTGCAAATGTTGATGAGCCCGAGGAATCACCACGAACCCATGGCAGTGCTGAACCCGAACCTCATTTGTAATTACAATTTGGGCCTCAATGAGTGTAGAGACGTGTTTTCCCTCTTATGCTTGGTCCTATGGTTGGTCACTGGCTTGTAGCAACATGCAAAATGTTTGTTGTGTAGACATGTTTTGCATAAACTCCCTGGGGTTATCTTGTTGGTGCAGCAGCTCACCATGTAGTATAGTCTCCTGAAACTAATCTAACACTTAAGGAACTTTTGGTTATATTTGTTATGGGAAGCTGATAAAAAAAAAAACGTACATGTATGTACTGTATATATAAAATATACAGTACATACATGTATATTAGAACCCTAGCTTTTTTACTTTAGAATGCTAGAGGCCTTCCAGAGCACAAGTATTTATAATGCTTACTTGCAGTGTTGTTCTTTTCATTAATTTCTTTTCACTTGCAATGTGCCTCTGAACTTCACCAATCCGGCAAGTGTCGATTCCCTAGCACAGCTTTTTTCCTACTTGAATGTTATAGCCCTCTCCTCTTCTGGGAGTGTCTAACTATTGTTTGTGATGGCCCAGCTCCCTTGACCATTATTTTTTTGTGTCTGGAGTTTAGTTTTAAAAATAGCAACAAAAATTATTGCCTTTCAAAATTGTGAGGTATTTCAAGATCTGACTGCATGGAATGCTCAGATTACAATATTGTAAAAAAAAAATTTGGAGCAACAAAAGTTTTATTTGGCCACATTATCATTACCCGGGCAAAAAAATTATTGTAAACATTTATTACATTTAAGCATATAAAAGTATATATGAAAACAGAATAAAAAGTTTCTATAAAGGATAAGTTCACCATTAATGTTTCTTTTTTAATCCATATATAATACAGCTTATATTTTAAGTTAAATTACTGCCCTCCCTTTATGAAAATTATTCTTACTTTTCTTAGTTATGCTCCTGTAGACTCCAAATCCTGCCCCGAATACATGGCAGGTAGGATGCGACCGTTGGATGCATGACCCCAGACCCTCGTCCAGACAAGCACTGCCTAACTACACATGCACAGTGCACTTGCAACAGTGGCTGAGCTTAGTGTTCTGCAAGTAAGAGAGAAAGTGGACTGCACATGCATAGTTAGGCAAGCCAAATTCTTGTAGCTTAGTGCTCGCTTGAGAGGAGTTGGGGTTGCACATGTATGGAGAGGGTGAGCCCACAAACAGTAAAAAAAGTAACAAAATGAATAACTAGTTGAGGATAATACCTTACAGTCCAAGCCCACTTTTCCCTCCACCCTCAGTCTGAAAAAAAAGAAATCCAGACAGAAATCCAGTGGTCCTATACCTCTCCAACCTACACTGATAATAAGTCCAAGAAGAGTGTGGCCCCTTTAGCATGAAAACAAAAAGCAACAAACTGTTCCTTTGTCTCAAAATCAGAGGGATCCTGTTTAGACAGAAACCATTAACATTTTTCTTACGTATCTAGATAGTCTTATTGATTCAAAGCTCAATTTCAGCTAAAATGTCAAAATGTTTTGTTTAGTTTTGGAAAGAATAGGGAAATTTAAGAACTTTATTTCTTAATTTTTTTTCATGATCAATCTTGTGCATACTGGAATTTAATTATTTCAGGATGTTTGCATTTGCTTTAGATATCGGGAGCAATGTGTAAAATATTTTGGATAACTGCACTGCAATTGGTATGTGCATTACCCAATTAAAGTTATGGACATTGCAGATAAGGCTAATATGGAACATTTGGTTCCAAACATCAGTCAAGTTGCTGTAATATTTAACAGTGTATAACAAAAGCGCCAGCGGCTTGTATCCAAACAAGGAGAATATCTGCAGTGATCTCAATGTGAACCGCAGATGGGGCAGGCTCCCGAACAGGCTCTAGGGAAGCCTCAACTCTGGAAGAAACAAAACACAAAGAGCGCCTCCATCGCGTAAAAACGTTTTAATACAGTGGATTTAAACAAATAAAAACATACTCACAAAGGTAGAGTTTTACAGGCATGAAATAGTAAAAACGTGAAAGGCTTAGCCCACCGGCTACTCTTCCTCCCTGAGGTTAACGTTTCCGAGGTCATGCCTCCTTCGTCAGAACCAACCTCCTTGTGTGTTGCTGTAATATTTGTAGTAAGGTTCCTCTATACTGAGAATGTCAACTTAATAATTAAATAGCCATTGATTCCTACAAGATAGTCTGGGCAGACCAGGGAGGTATGGTAATGGTTTTAGATGAGATCAGTTATAACAGTTGTATTGACAACTGTATAATCATGTAACAGATTTTAAATAAAAAGGAGCCTTGGATAAAGCAGGGAAGGGTTAAAATCCCTATCATATACACATTGCTGTCTGTGTTCTGATAGGGAGATTATCCTTCAGCTCCTCTCCCAAAAATACAGAAGGATGTAAGGGAAAAACTCTCTAAAAGAAGGGTACTCCCTTCTTAGACAGTTATCAATGATTTATTGTCAGCTTTTTCCTGGTGACAACTCTAAAATTAAGGCTTCTCCCTCATTTCCCATCTTAGTGACAACAGTCAAAATTACTAGACATAAGCGATCTGTTCCGAATCGAAATTCGGACGAAATTTCGGAAATTCGGACATTCAGATGTATCCGAATTCCAGATATAACGAATGGAAACGAATTCGAATTTCAGATTCTGAAATTCGTTAGCGGTAGTCTGGACGAAACTTCGTTTGTTGGATGAAATTTAGTTGCAGCAAAATGACATTAGAAAAAAAATAATTTCTGCAGAAGAGGAAAAAAAAAGTGAGGTTCCCCCCAATTCATACCAGACCCTTCAGGTCTGGTAGGAATGTTAGGAGGGTCCCCCCAAGTTAAAACAATCAAAAAGGATTTTATTAAAAGTCTGGACTTTTTAATAACGATTTCTTTAACCCTTTAGTGAATGGGTAGGGGTACTTACTCATTCACAAGGGGGGGGGCGGCATCTGGGTGCCCTTTGATTATGCAAATAAGCCCCCTTGCCTGCAGACCCTCACAACCACCGGGTCAGGGTTGGGGGGAAGAGGCCTTGTCTGGAGGGTCTATCCTAACATTCCTACCAGACCTAAAGAGTCTGGTATGAATTGGGGGTGAAACCTCACGCTTTTTTTCCCCCTCTTCTGCTGAAAAAAATTTCCTGTCACTTTGCTGCAACGAACGAACACGAAACAAATTTTTGGCCAGTGCACATGTCTAAAAATGACCATCAGGGTGAATCTCCCACGAAGAAACACAGATAGCACTAGAAACCTGACACAGTACCTAATCCCCACTCCATTTAAAACTAAGGAGAAAAAAAAGGTTTTCCTTTCCATACACTTTAAAGGAGATACTGGAACATGTATTAAGAGAAGAAAACTTTTTATCTGCCCTTAATCCCATTAGGTACACATGCCCGTATTATCTATATTTCTAGTGCTGGTTCTGTAAATAAAAAGAATCATAACTATAGTGATACATTTCTCAATCCCCCACTAAAGCATTGTGATGTTTTGTACAAGAAAATAGATGTTTTATTTTCGCTTTTGAAAGTGTTGTTTGGGAAGCCTCCTTTAAATAGGTTAGGTAAGGCATTCAGTTATTTTTTCATGTGTTCTAGATCACTCAGGTCTGCAAGCAATGAAATTTAGGCCGGATTTATAAAACACTGTGCTCTGTTTTATGTACTTGCTGGGAAACCAATTTGCAACAAGTGATCCTTGTTTTTTTCATCAATTTTTGACATTCTATTCCATATTGTTTCATGTCACCATTGGATACCCTGGGTTCTATTTACACCTTTTTCCTACCAGGTGGCATGTGTACAAACAATTTTTTTAGCTGCACTGTAATACAGTCTAAAAGGAAACTAAAATGCTTTTTACTATGTTATTTCATTTAAACGTTTACACATTTACAACTGGTCTGCTAACTACTTTTTAATATTTGCAAAAATATGTATTTATAAATATATAAGTAAGACTGCTTCCATGATATTTGTTTACAGAACATATTAGACAGCTTAGTTTTTGACTATTCATAACTTAGTAAAAACCCATGGGGCTATGTATTATTTTGTAGATGGATGTGACTCATTTAACTATCTGTTATCAAAGGGGCTCTTGCATCAGAATGCAATCTTTGTTAGACCCCTGCCCCACCATGAAAAAATGCTATGTTACACAATAAAAAAAAAGAGGAGAAAAATAAAAATATATGCTTACCTTCCACCCTGGCTTCCACTGCCGTTCCCTAGGCGAGGGTGATTTTACTGGCTTTCTGATAAGATACTGGGTACACTGAGGATTCCAAATCTCACAAAAAATGCTGAAGCATCTTCTGAAGAAATTTGTCGTTGACTTATTCATTTATTGTTTGTGTACATTTTAGCTTAAGCTACTGAGCTGTGTCAACAACAGGTCTTTTACAAGAAATAGATGAGGCAGTGGAAAACATGTAAAGACAAAGTAAAAAATTCAAGTCACTAGCTTGATATTGCTACCTAATTTTTACATTTACTTGCCTAATTGAAAATTAAACAAAGAAGAGAATTAGGAGCACAATGTACACAAAACCTTTGATGGATATCAAGGGTAACTCCAGCATACAAGCACAGGTTGATGTATTTAATCATAGCCATCCTTCAACTCCCAATCAACTCTAGTTTGGCAATTCCACCAATATCTAAGAACAAACAACAGAGAAGATAGCACACCTGATGGTGTAGTGGGGCTTTAACTAAGGGATACAGGAAACGCGCGTTTGTCGCGCATTTTTTACCGCAAATTGCGGTAAAAAATGCGCGACAAACGCGCGTTTCCGAGGGCTACCTGGCTGTATCCCAATGAATATGCGCGGCAAATACGCCCCAAAGAAGCTCCTGTACTTCTTTGGGCGTAGGGTGTTTTGAACGCACTGTAAAACGCCCAGGTGGGAACCATGCCCATTGGCAATCATTGGTTTTCACATGTTAAGAGTTTTACAGAGCGTAGGAACGCGCTGTAAAACGCACAGGTGTGAACCAGGCCTTAGAGAATGTGGCATCCCAAGCTGACACCCGGACACAATACACTCAGTCAGTGCTGACATTGGCACTTTACATTTTCTGACAGATGCGGCTGCCAATAGGTCCCCAGCAAGAGTGATCTCGGGCAGCCGTATTAGCCTGAAACCAGATCTTCCTCTGTAAACAGGGACAGGCTGCCCGTACATCGTCTTCTCTTCCTCTACCTCCTCCTCTGGCTCCCTGACACGGTGCTGCCCACCTGCGGACCCCTGGTGAGACACCACATCCCAGACAGTCCACCTGAGAGGCGCACAGTCCACCTGAGAGTGTGCACAGTGCACCTGAGAGTTGCATAGCTCACCTAAGAGGCCCACAGCCCACCTGAGAGTGTGCACAGTACACCTGAGAGGTGCACAGCCAACCTGAGAGTTGCACAGCCCACCTGAAAGGCGCACAGCCCACCTGAGAGTGTGCACAGTACACCTGAGAGCCGCATAGCCCACCTAAGAGTGCGCACAGCCCACCAGAGAGCCACATAACCCATATGAGAGGTGCACAGCCCACATGAGAGTGCGCACAGCCCACCAGAGAGTTGCACAGTGCACCTGAGAATTGCGTAGCACACCTGCGAATTGCACAGTGTATCTGAGAGCTGCACAGCCCATCCAAGAGCCCGCACATCGATCTGAGAGCTCGCACAGGCCACCAGGCCGCCTGGAGACATCAGGGTGCCAATCTAGAACAACGCAGAGTATGTAGCTTTATATTATTTAGTATTGCTGTATAATGTATTACTGTAGTCCTCTATGGACAGTATCCTTACTCCCTCTCTTGGCTGTCTCTTCTTGCTCTTTCTCCTGGTGGCCTCTTCGCTCTCTTCTCTAAATTATCCCCCAAAACAATTTCCTTAAGCGGCGCTAGAGAGTTCCAGTTTCACCTAAAGAAAAGGTGGCAACATTACAAGGCAGAGAGGCAGTATGGAGCGTCCCACTGACAGTTTACCTCTGAAGCGCTCTTCTCTGTTTGTTTAAAAAATATAGTTTTATTTTTGACTGTAATAAAAAAGAAAATAAATATACACAACTCATATAATCCCCTTTCAGTAGCCACAAGTAGAAAATGGTCATAATAGCTACATGATTCAACAGGGAGAAGTAATGTGAAGGCTTGCAGTCTATGTTAGTGATAATTAGTAAACAATAAGAAATAAGTATTTAGACTACATGTAAATGACTGTGTATTGGATTTTGTTGTTGGTTACTAAATGTTTATGAACAAAAGCATTCAGAAAAGAGACTGTACTTCATGTGAGTTTCTCTGTTTCTTCCTGTCTTTGTGTTTATTACACTATAGTGGTCTCTCTACCAGTCAAAAAATGTGTATGCTGGCGTAAGGAAATTAAGTAGCTGTTACAGGGCATGTCAGAAAGCTGATACGCTAAGTATGACAGAGTGTGTGCTATTTAAAAAGTTCCAGGAATGCTAATCTACCTAGTCTTTGTGAGATGACATGGTGAATGTTATGCAAATGCCTTTTAGAGAAGTAATCTAAAATTATTTTAGATACATGATGCAGAAATTCAAAGTCATCCATGAATAGACAAGCTCATGGGTTTGGGACCTACAATATACTGTAGTGGCTACTTACCTTTCTTGTTCCAGTGGTGAATCTCCTAGGGCTTGTGGCCACACTAATTTCTGGGTTTTACCCCAGATATCACAGCCACGGCCAGTCAGTTACAGCTAAATAACCAAGATGCATCTTTAAAGGGCTAGCATACTCAATGCATTTGTGCTTGCAGTCCATAGACACTATTTCAAGTGTACTCCACATTTCACTTCGGGCTGCTGGTTGCTGATACTCCACCTATAGTTCCTGGCTTCTGCCATCGCTCCTGGTATGCTCCACCTGTCACTCCTGGCTGCTATCAATGTCCCTTGTACCGTCCAACTGTCCTCCTGGCAGCTGGCATTATTCCTGGTTTACTCCACCTGTTGCTCCTAGCATCATTCCTCACTAGACACCTGGCCATTTCTGCTAGTGGTCCTATTGGATCTTCCTCCTAAGTCTGATAGCATTGGCTAGTGATTTAGGGGCAGGAAGCAGCTGAGTTCAAACTCCCTGGTGGGGGTACTGATCTCCCTGCCGACACCCACCATGGCTGTCCCAGGCCCACAGGATGGGCATTGGAGCCCGAGATACATGGCAAGTAGGATGTTGGGCAGGGAGGGCAGCACAGCCAGAGGGTAGAAGGGTGTAGAAGTGAATCACTTCTACATGAAAGCTGACAGTCAGCTGAGGAAGTGTAAACACACTCCCACCTGCTATAGCAACCAGGCACGTGGTTACAGCTTCCTGATGCCACAGATGTAGTACTTACATGGAAGTGGAAGTCATAGGGTTGAACCATGGCCTGCATGGCCAGCAGGCTTAGCTGCCTTACTGGTAGCATTTTTTTACACTGCTTTATCATCTGCAGCCTATTCATTCTTCAATCAAAACACCTGTCTGTGCCCTGTGGCTCTAGTACATTTGGGCCTAGTCTTGCTCATTAAAACTGCCCTGCTGCAGGATAATGTTTATACTGTTTCATCATCTACAGTTTTTATTTACCTTTTGAAAAATGTATTGTATTGATGGATGCTGTATCTTCTGTGGTCTCTTAATTCTTAGTGAAAGTATGATAGCAATTGCATAGACAGTTTTGCATCAACAAGAACAGGGACAATCTTAGCAAACAGCTAGCCAATTTCTATCTGCTGGTCAAAGCAGTCCTGTTACCGCTTGATGAAAAAGCATGTCACAGCTAAAGTGATCTACAAAAGATCTGAAATTAATAGGGTTGGGATGCTGCTGCTGTATGTAAGCCAAGCCAAATATGATCTGCCAGAGTATGGAGTTGCTAAGGCTATCTCTGAACATTGTGCTATTTTGTAACACTATTTAATTCATTTCAGTACAGCGCTGCATGACGGAATAAATGTCAGTCAAAGTACCGCAGCGCTGAATACTGAAAAATGGCCTGGATGGGAAGGGGGATTTAACACCGCGGATGTCAACTGGTTAAGGCACACCCCAGTCCTGCAACTTAAAGGACGTGGGTATTTCATTGATGCCCTTGAAGGACTCTCTACCTGCTGTATGGATTTTTTTAGAGAAAATATGTTGGCATCAATACATGTCATGGCATTGGCCAGATGTCCGTGCATTTTTTTTTTTTTAACAATAGTTTGCCTATTAGCCCTTAAAATAAAAATGTACTAACAGGATTTACTCCCTATAGACTACAATAGTATTTGATTCTAAATTCGGGTTTGCTGAATTTCTAACAGCTTCAGTTAAAAATCCCCCATGACAAGAACTAACAGCAGTGTATAGAGTCTGAATGGTAGGTAATAGTACAGAAAGTGAAAAATCCCCCAGCCAAGCATACACATGCACATGTACTTTATACTTATATATATTTAACACTGCGCGTAAAGGGAAGAACAATGGGAATTGGTCGAATTTCACGATTATTGATGTTCTAAGTTTACCTACGGCACAACCCTAACTCAGCCAAAGAGAAAGCCCTATTGTTTTTTGAACCTGTCAAAATAACAGGTTTCAAACAGCTGGCATCTAATGCTGTGAGCATCTTAACCCTGCCATTTGTTCATGACCAGTTCCTATGCATAGATCCTATGTTCTAAATGTCAGCATATTTATCTCCTTTGGCATGCAAACAAGTGCAGAAAATCACTCTGCTGACATTTTCTCAACGGTACAACATTTTGCCTTTGAGCAAAAGGAAAACATCTGAAAATCAGTTGCAAAAATAAAAAAAGACAAGATAACTTATGCATCCTTGATTACTCAGGGTCCCGAGAAAGAAGTTATTGTCATTCAACACAGAGCTTCAAGAAAACAAAAGCAAATACAGACATCAGTCGTGAACTAAGCTACTGTAAGTAGAGTAAGTATTTGGAAAAACCTTCTGTACAATTGACTACATTACTGTCTGGGATTATGAGGAACTACAATGTCTGATGAAGTACTTGCTTGCTGCTTATGTACTGAAATACCAACCCAAACAACTGTGCTTGTGTGAATTTCCTCTGGGTATTCTGGTTTCCTCCCACACTCCAAAGACATGCTGGGAGGTTAATTGGCCCTGTTTGTATGTGAGATAGGGACTTTATATTGTAAGCTTCTTGAGGACAGGGACTGATGTGCATGTGCACTGCGTGTATAGTGTTGTGTTAAAGTTTTCGGTGCTATATAAATACCAGTAATAAATAAATGGTAGCAAATCAGTCTGGTATTGTTGGAACTAGTTCCATGCAATATTACTTAAATTTGTGCTTCTGGAGTCATTCTAGGGGACTGCCCAATTGCTTAAAGGAGAACTATGAGGTGAGTGATTTTCACTCACCTCATTGTTCTAGCCGACCTGTGACAATGAGACTGTCACAGGTCGGCTCAGTAGAATGGGAGGTGAGCGAACAAATACCGGCGTTCGCTCACCTCTCGATCCTGTCACGGCTCTCTGCCGTGACAGGGGAGGGGCTGGATTCCCCACTCCCTGCTCCGATCCGCCAGCGCTGACTGGCGGAACGGACGGGGGAGGGGGTGGGTACAGCTGGCTCTGCCTTTAGATAGGCAGAGCCAGCTGTCAGTCACGCAGCTGGGCGGATCCCGGCACAATTGTCGGGATCCACTGCGGCGTCTCAGTATACCGCGAGCTACAGCTCGTGGTATACTAAGCCTAGGGTGACGGGAGGACACTAGTTTGTGTCCTCCCGTTACCCTAAGGGGAACTATGGGGAAAAGACTTAACCCCATAGTTCTCCTTAAACAACGCTTCTTTTTTTTTCCATTTAATCCCTCTATTCAGCAATGTCACTGGAGAAAGCAGCAAAAAATGCCTGTTGGTGACATTCAGATTAAAAGAGTGTTACCATACATGTTACAATCTGGTTGTAAAATCGTCTTTATATCTACCGACAACTGTGTGGTGCAAGACAGGTCTGCTTGAATACAACATTGAATAAATTGCTAGATAAGCTGCAAGGACTGTTTGGCTATTCTGACAGGGGCTGGCATTGCTGTCAGAATACAATGGATACAGCAGGAGATTGATTCATGCAGCCTGTTAGCATAGATGGAGAAATCTGACATATTTGTTTCATCCAGCCTGCGAGGCTGAATTAAAAAATATGATAGTGTGTACCCAGCTTTAAGCTGGGCATACACTGTTTGAATTTTGGCTGGTTCTTGATGACAATTTAAGGAGCTGGATTAAAAATCTGTAGGCGAAATGTGATGGCAGCCAATCAGCTGCAGAATACAAAGGACACAGAATGAGATTCGTCCATCCACACTGCTTGATCTGGTGGATTTTGATCTGGGGACCCTCTTTAAACTGGAAGTGTAGAGGAGAGAGAATAAAAGGAGGGCTCTACCAATTCACTGTCCTCTGCTATCGGTTAGGATAGGCATTAGGTGGGGCTGTGGTGGGGGGGTTGGCACAGGAAGTCACAGAGAAGAAAACTTGTTTGAGAACATTGTGACCTTTGATGGTGCAGAAGCTTGCAGCAGCGGTATGGAACTGTGCAATGGTTGGGATGGCTAGGTGTAGAAGCATAATTCCTGAATATCATTTAACCAATAGTGAGAATGCATCAGAATGCAAACAAAAGTAATCTGGGAACACATTACTTGCCTGTATCAGAAAACATTGCAAGTATTTCACTAGTAAATGGTAACAGTTGATAATCACAAAAAACAAAATGAAGAGAAAAACACCTTTATGCTGAATAAATGGAATTTGGAACGCACTAGCATTCACTTATGACCACATTAATGCTTAGCACATTTTTTATTGAGACTGCAGGCATAAGCACTTGTAGCACCAAGGTATAAGTGAAGGATAATCTTTGTCAATAAATATGACATGATACATCATCTTATACTGCAGATATAAATGACAGTTTTTTTAATATGTGTTCGGCCATCAAATTAAATGTGACTCAAAGAGGTGACTTAATAGTGAACATTTGATAAATATTGTATTAATATTACATATAATTTGAGCTGAAGTGTCTTGCTAATATAGAAATGTAAGTGATTTTGCCAGCTTGCCATCTCCATTATAAAAAAGATTCATAGCTTCATAAATACATCTTTGGGAATTTTCTGATCGGTATAGCTATTAAAGTGAAAACAAAGCCTAAAAAAAAAAGCATTTTTACTGTTATGAATAAAAAATGATGTGTCTACGGAGCACAAGATGTACCTACATGAACCATAATTACAAACAATATTGTTGCATCATTTTAATTCTTGACATCTGTTAAAATATGTATTTTTATGGCATACCATTATGTCAAAAACACATTGGGCTCTGCATTAGGCAGCCAAACTCAATGCAATATTTACAGCTACAGAATCTACATTTTAGGAGAATTATACCACTGAGGCTTTGGCCAATTACAAAGGCATAACAACCCTTGGTCATTGTCTTTAGCATCCACTATAGAGCGAGAGCCTGTGGTGACAATGACTTTTTACAATTGCTTTTGTTTTATTAGACTAATATAGATTTGAGTTAATGTACACAATGGTTGACATATCCCTACTCTCTATTGTGTGCTAAGCATAGGAAGGAAAAACATTAACATTAGGAAGGAAAAACATTAACATTCCTTTACCACCTATTTTTTATTAAGACAGTCTTCTCATATTCACGTTACTAATGAAATATATTAGCAAAACATATCCTTTCCCAGAATAGTACTTGCCTCTTCCTTTTTGGCTTACATTCTATTTGCTGTTTTTTTGCAGTGAATATAACAGCAAACCTTGGCTTAGGTTACCTACAGACCTCAAATAATAACTGGCTACACACACAAGGAGCAGACCACCAAATTATTTTTTTATGAAATATTGTTACACAATTTTGTATTAGATGATCATGCATGCTTGTGGCTATGGAGGAGAAAGCAGCCGCCCCTGAGCAGTGACTTCTCTAAAGCAAAAATCCAACAAGGTAAGTCAGGTCATGTCGGAAAGGGTCTGTAGAATTAGAAACATTTCCTGATTCAACCATCAAGCAAATGTTCTCTTATGTTTGCAGGTGTCTTATGTTCTGTGATCTTATTTATTTATTTGTGATTTTTGTTTGTGTTTTCATATTTCCCTTCCTCTTGTCTAGCTTGCTATCACTTCTCTGCACTTTTTATCCTTGGCAGTTTTTTCTGCAGGATGAATAAAACTGTGGGCATAAGCAAGTTTTTAGCATTTATTGATTGTGTTGGGCTAGGGATAACAGTTGATTTTACATAATAATGGTCATGTCTGAATGATACCCTAAATGTGAGGTTGATTTACAGAAAGCAAAAAGGCTGTTAACCTTGTAAGGGACTCTTCCCTTA
Organism: Nanorana parkeri; assembly: GCF_000935625.1. Taxonomy (NCBI): domain Eukaryota; kingdom Metazoa; phylum Chordata; class Amphibia; order Anura; family Dicroglossidae; genus Nanorana; species Nanorana parkeri. The sequence goes on along the minus strand of NW_017306638.1, from coordinate 1,037,880 downwards.
CTGTACATTATGTAATGGAAATTCATACCCAATCCCAAGTAAGGGAAATAAAAAACCTGTGTTTTTGCCTGTACATTGATTGACTGATGGAAGTCAGCAGAGCTTCACCTACTACTTGCACATAATTGGGTATTCTTTGCAAATGAAATTACACCACATTCACCAAGCTAAAGGAAACTACCCCTGCAAAGGGAAAATTCCCTTACAAAGTCAACAGCCTATTTGCCTTTCGTATGTCAATCCTATATGAAACTTGCAGGGTTATTCACAAAAGCTTGAAGAGTTTGGAAAAGGCAGGATAAGTGAAACATCTAGGACAACATTTGGAAACAAAATCTCCAATTCAGCTCACTTTCCAGTTCAGTTATGTTGTCCTAGATTGTTCACTTCTCCTGCCTTCTCCCTTCACCCTTTTGTGAATAACCCTGTAGGTCTAAAATAAGTAACTTAGAAAAATGTTCACAGACACAACAGTCCTATTAGAACATGCTGAACAATCTGTTATATCTATCTATATAGAAATGTTATATCTATCTATATCTTATCCAAGAGCAAGCAAATTCAAGCACATAGGTGCAAGACTTTCTAATTGTGAATGGAGAACAGCTATTGTAAAGTGAGTTGGTCATTTATGGTGTTGTTTGGAGCCATGACAAATTGTGAAGCTATATTCCAATTATAACTAATTTCTGCACCATAACTCTTTACCTTTTGCTGCAGATACTAACACAATTCTGCCTAATGCAGGTAGTCCTTATCCCTTGTTTAATAGAAATACTATTCTGGATAATATTTAGTTATAATGCCGATACAATCTATAAAGTAACAATGTATCCAAAGGTTGTAAACAAGAATGTTTTTGTGAGTGTTTTACAGTGTGCGTGTGAAACACAATTTCCCATCAGGGTGTATTATCCTTTGCTCTTCTTTAGGCTCCCTGTACATGAAAAGTATGTCAATTTTCATCTGTAATTAATGCTATTAATACAATAGTAGAGACAAAACAAGAAAAACATATACCACATGTTTATATTACTCCAGGGATAAAACAAGTGAAACAAGACAAATGCATTCTCATTGTTTCATTTAGATAAGAGACTCACATTTAGGGCTATGGTGACATTTGCTTACCAAACCAAAAGTGTAACTAAACCCCCCCCAAAAAATTATCATTGCAGTCTTTGGTGTAGTGGTGGCATTATTTTTTTTTTCCATCTGTTTTCACCTGGTAATCCTGCACATAACATAGTTCCTGTCCTTGCGTGGCTATGCCCACTCACTTCACTGCATCTTTGGGGGGAGCCATGGTTGTTACCCAGGCTGGGCTTTATAAAAATATCTTTCCCTCTTTATCTCCATTACATGGTAGAGGAATATTAGTTTATAAAAGAAAAATAGTACATTCATTTATGCTTTCAGTTCATTACACAGAAAGTGTATTTTATGTAGTTGCTGAAAATGTTCTTAGCCTAAAAAATAAATAACTATTGTAGCAACCCCATCTAAAGACTGGTAAAATTGCAAAATATAAAATTTGTGTTCTTGGATGCCGTTATCCTTTAATTATGTGACTTGTTTTATTCATCAATTCTTTAAATCTTCCACCTGCAGCAAAATAACAACATTTGATTCAGGTATACTCATGAAAAAGAATGGCCTGGCCACCCTAATATATGTATTCAGTCAGTGAAAAAATGCTTTCTTTCTGATACATGCTTACATTACATTATACCTGCATGAGAAAATGTTTGTCTATATTTATTTTCTGTAAATACATCAAATAAAATGCAGCATTCATAGCTTTTACAGGTAATGTATACAGAGCACTGTTATATCTATCTTACATTGCTTCAAGGAAGAGTATATGATTGCTAATCTCATACATAATAAATATGATTTTGTTTTACTCTCCTAAGGAAAATGTGTATGTGCAATAACCATTGTATTATGTTTTCCATTTCTAAAATATTTGTATGTTCTGTTTTTCCACATTACAGATATAGGCTTAGGCTAGCAATCAACACTAACATCAAATAAATTGTAATATTTCTTAATCTTCCTAAGATGTTTTAATATAGTTATTAAAGTTAACTGCCAATATGATCTATTTTCTTTATTTTCATTTACAAGGTTTATCCAGTATAATATAAATTAATGATCAGCACCAAAGTTAAAAACAAAGACGTAATAAAATCTAAATTATGAATCAAACTATAGACTGTGCAAGTGTATATACTGATTTATGAAAATAGGTTAATTTTAAACAGAAGTGGCTGTTGTTTCAAATGAGGAAATAAAATATTAACATTTTGAGATGACCCAATAAGATCATTGCAATAATTGTTTGATCCTGCTTGAAGTGTATCTAAACCCAAAAGCAAAATAATTTAAATAGTGCAGCTTACCAGTCCTTAGAAAGAGGTCCTTAGTCAAACCCATTATTGGGTGAAACATGTCAGAGCGAAGAAGATCCATGGTGGGACCATGTGTACCTGTGTGCTACAATAAACTTTTCATTAAAACTTGTGGTATGTGACCAGACTTCCTTTCTGTGAGTAACTACTAAAGCCAAAATTTGTTTTTAATTTTGGATAGAGTAGGGAATAGTTAAAACACATTTAATTTTTTTATTATTTATGCCCCATTTTAGAGATTTCCCTTCAATTCCTTTCTGGTAGACAGAACTAGAAGGAAGAGAAAATCTCTACAAAGTAAAGACAATGCCCTGTTAGACAGGTATGTCCCCATTGGAAGATTTTCCCTCTATTCCTTTTCTTTTGTCAACACAATACTTTGGGTTTTCTCTCAGTTTCAGTCCCAGTGACAGTGGTCAGCTAGGGACTGCACAGACATGGACAAAACATCTGAACCCTCTCTATGCTATCCAAAGCAAAACAAAGTTATGCATTTAGATACTTTTTAAGCCTTTGATGCGATAGAACATTAAAGTGAACCTTTAACCATTCCTATACAACCGGCCCTTTGAGGGTAACCATACTGCTGATGCGGCCCCCGATGAATTTGAGTTTGCCACCCCTGTTCTAGATAATTGCAAAGTTTGTATTCTTTGCATACCTTATTTCTCTTTTGTTCCCCAGTCTTCTGACATTTACCATGTTTACTAAGGGCAGATTACTAGCTCTCCTATTACTTCCTGCATTTCTGGCACATGTGACTAGACCTGACCATGCACATCATCTCAGGGGAGATCTCCTGAGATTACAGATGAGATTCCCCAGCAATGCTCTGCTGATGACAAGGCAATCCCAGTGTGCATTGCTTTGCCAAACTGAAGTCATTTTGCCCTTTCAAAGCAGGAAGTGAATGCTCTGCAAGTGTAAGTTTTTTTCAAAATCCCAGCATTTTACACCTGACATGTCTATATTATTATTAATCACCATACATAGAGGGGTACATTGGTAGAATTTGATTTTTAAATGTAAAGGTCCGCTTTAAAAAAATATGTCTGGTTATGAAACCAACTTAAGCAGGAGAAACTATCATCTTATTAATTTATAAAGAATGAAAACTATTTAAAAAAAGGCAAACAAAAGACAAACTAATTTTGCACTACATGAATATGCAGACAGTTGACCGTCTGAAATGGTCATTCGGTTGAATAATTTGTTTTATTTGCTGCATAAAATAACAAAGACTATTCCAGTGCATTTGAAAATACCAGATGTTACCATTTGCTCAGATGATCAGAAATTACATGCTTTATTTGGTGGGAGAATTTCAGGGGAAATCACAAAGCAATGGAACAGGTCATAGCAGTTAAAGGGTTTTACTGTGTCTGTTTCAGAAGTCATCAAAATCAATGGTGCAGAATCAAATCATGTCAAACTGAATGAGACAATGATGTCAACTTTGTAAGTATAAATAAAGAAACAGAAAAAGACCAGTAAGGTCAACTTGCAGCAGCCACCTAGATGAAATGCATTTGTTGATATAAAGCTACAAGCATGCTTGTTTATCTGTATAACAGAAATAATGTTGGTTGTGCAAAGAAGAGGCATATTGTTAAAATCATTAGGAACTATATAGAATTATGCCAAAAGCTTTCAATGTGACAGTAATATGTACCATATCCCAGGCTAATTAAGCAATAACGCATCCTGCGGTGAGGCATATTTGCTGATTGCTAGATGACAAGATAAGCTATTATTAATAATAGTACAATGACTAGGGGGTCTCAGCATGAGAGTCACATACTACAACAGATGCACAAAATAGGACATTCTGCTGTGTGCCTGTATAGCGGAACTTGTAAAGGTTTAGGAGCTAGATAAGAACTCTTTTACAATTTGTGAAGTTTTGGGGGTTTTTATGTATGGGGTTATATTATTTTGCAGATCTTTATGTAGTTTAATTTGTCATCCCAATCTGGGTGTAGTAATTGAGGGATTTACTCAAAAATCAATTATCAGCCATTAACCAATGGATCAAATTATCCTATTTAAGCCTGACAAACATTGTAAAGAATTACATGTCTTATTCCATCAGAAAACCTTCAAAGTTTAATAAATGCTTTCATAACTTTATGGATACTGTTTAAAGATACACTCTATCTACAGTTGGAGTAGAATGGAGCAACAAGAATGTTAACAAAGTACACTTTGGAATGCATTTGTAATACCAATTTTCCTATTGTATTGGTTGCCTGTTTAATAAGAATTTCTTTGAAAATTGGTCTACCGACTTTTACAGCCTTACATAACTTAGGCTCTAGGTACCTGAAAGACTTGTTGCACCCACACAGTCCCAATTAATGGGAAATACTGTGAGTACAGTACACTCATTCCTCCGTAAAGAACAAATTACCAGGTTCCACTTCTCATTGACATTATTGACATGCAACTTTTTTTTTTCATTAAAACTGATTCATTAAAACTCTCTTGCTCTGGAGATGTCAGATGATTTTTTTTGTGTGTGGCAGAAGGTCTTCTGTACTCCAGGCTGGAGGGAAACTGGTTGGCATCTGTGCCGTTTCTGCTGACATTGCATGATTTGTGTGCATGCACAGCGCAAAGCTTTGGGTGGGGGCTATAAGGAGGAGATAGCTGTTTACCTCTCCTCTATCTCCCAACTGTGGTAAATTGGGTAACCTCCACTCAACCTCAACAATCGGAGACAGAATATATTAAAACAGATATAAAACATTAACATCTGAAAATCATATATCACTTACTCTCCATTTGAAAGGTCAGCCTGAACATTAATTCTCCCTATACATCACCTATTCACTATTGCTCTCTCACTATTATGCTTCTCAAGAAATCCGGATTCTCATTTTCATTGTCAATGTTGACCAAATGGGTGATTAGTGGAAATATCTTATCTGCTTCATCAGGAGTTTACTGAGGCACTGCTAAAGATATGTATATATAAAAGCATGTATGAGCATAGAACATAGAACATATATTTCAACATAATATAATCCAGATACTATATGCTATAATTAATTATACATACAACTGAAATCGTGTAGGCTTTAAACTGGATTATATCTGCTAAAATACCATGGGCAAACACAGGATTACGATCATAAGGGCCCAAGGCTAATAGACCCACCGCGAGTTGCTGTTATATTATACTGTATATATACAGTATATTATTATAAGATGTTGCTAAATTTAAAAGGATATATTCTAAACTAATTCGAAAAAAGGCCAATTCACGTATTAGATATTAAATAAGGGGTTACTTGCATAGCTGTCTCCTTGATTCTCCTTGATTCTGAGTCCTATGTTGTAAAGAATAAAGCCAACATGTAATTAGCACCCCAACATATCTTAAATCTCATAGTTTATATATGGGCATATCATACCTTTGAGTCAGTTAGTGGTAAATATGACTTTATTAATTGGCAGAAAAAGCATGCTAGTATGAGGTAGGCTATGCACCTTCCAGCCTAAATATATTTTAGTAATGTTTTCCAATAAAGAGCAAATCTGCATATAGCAAATATTATATCTATATCAGAGCCCACATTTATCCTATGTTAAGAGAAGAGGGGAAGAGGGAGACCCCCTGAACCTCATAAATACAAACTGTTGGAAGTACTAACCTTGTTTGCCTCTTCCTTTGGTATATTCAATGGAAAAAGAGAGCTCACCTCCTTCCCACATCAACTAGATGGCCAATCACAAAGAAAATGGCTCCGGGCTCCATTTTGAGATTGGCCAGGAGGAGAAGAAGGTGGAGATGAGACTGCAGTGCAGAGGACTATGAAACCTGCAGGGCTACAGCTGGAGTGGGCATAGAGATAGAGTTGGAGCTGGACTACAACCCACATGTAAGACTGATAACTTGAGGGCAGAAAGAGGCAGTTCTGATTTATGCAAGGTGGCTTTACAGCAAAGGCAATGTTGAACTTACTAAACTCCAGTAAGATTATTGTGGCCAAAGTTGAGCTTTAAGCATCTCTTGACACCCTTAAAAATATTGAAAATTAAAGGAATAATAATGAATATGTACATTATTGCACATGACATAAACACATTGTAATATGTATTGAGAATTATAACAAACCAGTCTATTGTTCTTCTAAGAAAGTGTTATCTTTGAAGTGTTTGAACTAAATTTCAAACTCATTCAGAGATGAGTGACACATATGTTTGATGAAGATAGCTGCATGTTATCAGCAGGTCACTAATCTAGAGAAGGTGCTAATGACAGACATTTCCTCTTTTTGGACACACAGATCAAAGAAAATAAGAAATAGCCAAGATGTTTAAACACTTCTCATTTTAGTTTTCTTAGGACAGACATTCCCAGTAAAACTAGTTCAAGTGGGTGTCTTCGACATTTTCAAGGTGACAGAGAGGTCTGTCTGTAAATTGTAACACAGATTCTTATAGAACAGCATCTTGTTCTTTATTATCATGCAGCTCACATGAACCAGATACATGAGCTACAAAAATGTTTGCTGACTTGCACACTGATTTTTCCAACTAAAGTGTTGATAGACACAAGGCTATTTATGTTACAAGAATGTAAAGTGAACTTGCTTTAGCAAAGAGCAGACAACATAAGTGGCTTAATTCTATAAAATGTTTTTATTCTTAATTGCTCATTCTGAAGAGTAGTAATTCATAGAAATTGGGATACAAGTACAAGTACTGATACTTTTCCAGCTCCAAGACTAGACTAGAGAAAAACTCCAAAATTAGGAGGCAGTTGTCATTTGTAAGCAGCATTAGCTATGGGGCTCCTGGGATTTGTGCATCCCTGTTTTAATGTAGGATTTGATATATATATATATATAATGCACAGATATAATTTTTTCCAGACCAAGTGCAAGTACTGATACTTGTCCATGTACGCACAGATACCAATTACTGATACCTTTTTTTTAATTGTCATATGGCAGTTTTTCTAAAACAATACAGACTAATGATTTCAAGACATTGGTGGAGCGCCAGGGCCCATTCACAGCTGCAACCCCTGCAACCCTGGTAGTTCCCATGAAAATGCCAAGTATTGGCACTGGTATCTGAACTGGTATCTGAACATCCATAATAGAAGCCATTCAGAATTCACACTGCTAAAGTTAGGACAGTATAAAATGGATTCTGATGGTTACTATGGATTACTGCACTTATGAATTAGATGCTTGTACAAATATAATTTTATGAAGGTTGGTAATTACATAAAGATAGGCATGCCCTTCCCTCTCCATGCCTTCTAGCTGTGCCTAGAGGGGTAGAGGGTAAACTGAAACATTTAATCTAATTAATTGTGCAGCTTGTTAGTTGATATGCCTAGGTATTATTAAAGGCTACCTTTCAAGGCTGCAGAATTTTTTGGGACATACCTGTTTAGTGGCGAATGACTGGTTTACTGATTATTGACAGCTCATTTGCTGTCAAATGGCCTTCAGGTTATTCGCTGTGGTTAAAAAAAACACTTCACAGCATACAAGTTCTTTGGATCAAGTTCTATTCTAAGGCTCATCTGTATTTTCTATTCTTGATTTCAATTGAAATCTTCTAAGTAAAACAAAAAAATATATATTAATACATGTTTTTACTTTTTTTCATCCTTTGTTGCATCTCAGTGCTGCTGATATCCTGCATCCTCTTTATTGTTACTTCCTGCCTTCATGACATTTCTCAGGGTGGACTTCCTGATAGTGACAACAGTGGGCCATGATTGTATAATGTACAGTGCCCAAAGTTGGGATTTACGCTCTATTTGTAGTCTCTTTTGAAAGCCCATGCTACAGGATGACAGTAGAGAAGCATATTTCGGAAGCAGGAACACAACTTTGACATTCCATAAGTGGAATCATGTTAATGAAAGCCACAGATTTGAAAATATTGAAACTTGCTTTTGAATTTATATTAACATGTTGATGCTTATATGAGATTTTAGTGAGGTGCTTTACTTCTTGTTTAAAACCTTTGTTTACTTCAACATTGAAATGCTTATTGACTAACTGATTTTTATACCAACTAAGTCATGTTTTTTGCATAAGTTAATATGATTGTCTTCAATGCTGTAACATTTAAAAAAAGAAAAAACTAGTGGGTAATAGTGCTTTAGTTACATATGTCATGATGAAAAATAGACCCAGTTAACTTTTTTAATGAGAAACAATAGTGTATTGTCACTGAGTACACATTTGTAGTTATTGTTGCATTGCTTACTGGATTTTATGTTATTTAACATCCTCATCTTACTTTCCTGTTGTTCCATATTATCAACACTGTGTTTCATCTAGAAATGTGTTGATTCTCCCTCTAATGGATATGTCTGACAGCCCTTGTTTTAAAGCCACTGAGATAAAATTCTATTAGAGGGATACGCTACTGAATAGATTGTATTGTTTTACTGTGAGCAAACTAGCAGGGCCCACCTGTGCGTTTGACAATGCATTTACATGTTGTTATGACACTGCTTTAAATGTGTTTACCAGTGCTGTACATTCATTTTTTTTAACTTTTTTTCAATTTTCTCCCTGCAAACACATGTGAAATCATGAACCCGTGACTCAAAAATAAAACATGTATTGTGTTTTGGTGCAATTTTATTTCAGTCATAATTCATTGCCATTGATTATAATGTAACACACATCTGAAGATGCAGTAAGCAGGATTTCCCAAAAAGCACCTCATTCTACCATAACACAACACACCAATGTGAATAGCCTCATGGATTATAATGGAAACCATTTTTCAAGCACATATGGGGAAATGTGAAGACACGTAGCATTGTAACAAGGCACTGGTGAGAACGGCATGTAGACTTATTAGTGAGTGATATGATGACTTACATTAAACTTATAGCATTCACATACATATGTAAAAAAAATAATTAAGGTACACCCACTAAAAAAATAAGTATTGAGATGCCCTGAGATTGAATACAGCCTACTTGCTCAGTACTTCTGTATATTAGACATTGCTGTAGTACATCTCATTTTGTTTCCAATGTAATCTGGTGATCACTTCACTTCAGATCGGTCTTTCACTCAGCTGCCTACGGCAGCTGAGTGAATAGACCCGTAAATGTATTAGCCAATTATAACCTAATATCTCAAGCAATTAATATTTCATATATTTTGTCTGATCAGCTTTCAGCCAGGATAGAAACAGAAGTTCTGAATACAAACTGCATTTTGTGGTGGTGTCTTTTCTTGAATTATATAAATAGTTCACAAAAAATCACACACAAAAAAAAACAATGTTACACACAAAAAAAATCAATGTTACAAAAAAACACATTTTGACAAATACACTCGCCAAATAAACCCAATGGGGTTTAGTTAATAAAGGAGTAGAAAATGTTCATTTAGCAAAGTTAATATTTATTTAGCAAGATTAATGTTCTTGTAGCATAAAGGGAATACAAATACACAGCCATAAATTAAATAAATGAACTCATGCAATAATACAATAGTGCATAAATGTAAACCCCCAAAAATCAGTAAATGTGGAAAATGACAAAAACTCAGTGCAAACAGTGCAGGTTACTGAAAAGTGTAAAAAAAATAATATCAACTAGTATTAATGGTGATGCCTATATTCATTCAACTGATGGTTATTTCTGTGCTTTATTACTCCTGTAATTACACATAAACCCACAGGTATATATGTGCGGTGTGTCTCTGTGCCACCACCTTCCAAATAAAAAGCACTATATAAAAAATTGATAGAAAAATAATACTCACCTTGGACCCTGTGATGTCATTGTGCCTCATCACTGTTGCTTGGAAAAGCTGGGCACATGAAATCCTATAAGTATGAGCTACTATACCCAGCTTTCCTATGGTTAGGCAGAGGACTGTTGTTCCATTCAGGAAGAGGCTAGAAGTAAGGGTCTAAGGTATCTTTTTCTCTATTTTGTTTAGCTTTTATTTGGTGATTTATTTTTTTTTCTCCAGGGGGGGGGGGGGGGGGTAGTCCATTTAAAACAATTATGTTGATTGGCTGGTACTTAACTCTATTATGGGGTCATTTTAAATAACAGTTATCATTGGTTTATATATGAAATTATTGCTGCATGTTAAATTTTTACTAGTCCGTTTACTAATATACCCATTACAGCTAAGAAAACATTAAATATTTATACAAGGTTTATTTTCCCTAAGCTAAGGGAATGTGATGAAAATTCACTTTGCAAGAATACCCAAACATGAGCAAGGAAATAAAAAAACAAATAACTAAACATACAATTTTCTTTTACCAAAATGGCAAAATATATCAACGATATGTGAACTCTTTCAGGCTTTTACTGGGTAGAACATGTGAATTTTAAAATACTGTTCATCAATAAAAGTACATTGAACTGTAAAGTTGCATCCCTAAGGCCTTGCCCTCCAAAAGTAAGGTCACATTTCCTTGCTAGATCATCCAGAAAAACAGTCTTGAATATTAAGACATCAAACACTGAGCTGAAATCCAGCCAGACTACACTCACCCAACCTGAAAAGTAAATCTCCTCTAAAGTAGGACAATTTGTATCAAGTGCTTAGAGGTCTTCTCATTCCAAATATCTATATCCTTTATCGTAAGCTCCTTGTTCAAATCAGCATAATTCATATTACTTATTTGCACTACAGACTCTTGTCATCTCTAATGTTCTTCCTTAATACTCTCATCTAAATATAAGTAAAGCACTTGAGTCGATGAATGTGAGTCATTTAATTGTTTCATTCAATCAAGCTAATCAAATGACAAAGTGAGGACTTTTAGTCAGTTTAAGGGCATAAACACTTAGACCACAGTATTTGCAACTGTCTGCTGTCTGAAAGTAAATGTCAATGGTTCTCACTGAGAAGACTGCCAGTGCTATCTATAATTTGTTCCAACGCAAACAGCAATATATGTTGTTACTAAAACTGTATGTAATCAGGCAACAAGCAGGTAGCATGTTTATGCACTATTGCCAAGTACATTATTAGATTAACTGATGTATCATAAAATAAAGAGTTATTATTATTATTTTTAAGATAAAGTACTGGTTTTATTTACTAAAAACGCACATTTTTAAATGGAAACTCACTCATGCATAATGTCATATGAATTGCTAATGAAATTAATGAAATGACACGTCCACGGTATATTCACATACAGACATTATGAAACATATGCTGCATAATAATTTACCAAGCAGAAGTACATAGAGAGAACTAGACTTCATTTTCAAAAGGCATTTTTTTGTAGCAGAATATCTTTAGGAATGAGAATCCCATTTAAAAAGCCAGTGTGGCCTTATTGCGGCCAAACTGCTGATGTAAAAAAATACACCATTACATTTTTAAAGTACAGTGCTTTGCTCTGCAAATGTGCCTGCAGCTTCTCTTGCTATGGGACTCAGAAGCAATTTTATTTTAACAAATAGGGTAAAATGTTTGGGAGGAGAAGATCCTAGTCACATGATTTTGCCATACGCTTTTCTCCTATCATGGAGTGTTCTTTGCAGATTCATGCATTTAGCACTCCTTTCCAGGCTCCACAAGATGGCCTGCCTTTTATGAATCATTTGTAATGTGCAGGCACATTGTGGAGTAAACAGTGATTTCCCACAAAAGTGGATAGTGATCTCTATTGTAAAAAGCCCCAGGCCTCTGCATTAATAAAGTATTTCTGTGCATGTCTCTTCAGCAATATCCTTACTGTGATGGTAACGGTAGGTCCGGTCCCACTGTACTGCCACTAATATATGATGATACACATTTCCGATTGTACCATACGTCCGCCAATACATGGTGATACCACTCTCAGCCTCACCCTGTCCAGAGATTTTCCAGCTCACGGAAAAACAATCTAAGGCCAACAGACTGAGAGCGATTATCACTTGAGTGAGTTAACTTCGCAGGTAACCCTTTGCACACAAATAATAGCTCTACCACATGTTGTAATGGAAACACGGAATGTTCCCAGCAAATCCTCTTCACAGAGACAATGATTCCTCAATGTATTCCTTATTTAGAGCACAGCCAGTGGCGGAACAATCGCCATAGCGACCCAGGCGGCCGCAATGGGGCCCCACCAGGACATCCCCTGATGCCGTGCGGGCCGCCTGGGTCACTGTGGCATCTTGGGCTGCTGGCTGTCACTGGCGGCTGTGAGGAGGAAAATGCCGCTGTTCAGATCACTGACAATCTGTCAGTGATCTGTGCAGTGGCGCGTTCCTCCTCACAGCCACTGCTGAATCAGTGACAGCCAGCAGCGGAGGAGAAGGAGGCTGGACCCGGCGTCAGCGGTGATGGAGGAGGTGGGGCCCACCGGCGACCATGGAGGAGGAGGAGGTGGCTGGCAGATCGGGGCTGACAGGTAAGAGGGTTTGATAAGAGAGTCTATGGTGGGCTCTGCAGGGTCACTCTCAGGTGGGCTGTTTGGCATATCAGGTGATCGTAAGTAGAAATCACATAGCCCCATACAAAATTTTGCTATTATTAATAAACGTTCCTTCACATGGAGTGGGCGCTCTCCTTTTTGTCATTGTTTAATCATGTCTAGCAGTGCAAATTTCACCACACTGTGGGAATGACGGGGATTCCCAAATAGTTTTGGGGTGCCCAGACCTCACTACTGTCACAATCACCACTGCTAAGCTCAATATTTACTCACTTGTTTCTTCCTTCTTTTTAAGTCAAACTCAAGCATGCTGTTTGGTTATAGAGTATAATTGCAGTCTGCCAGATGCATTCATAGGTGAATAAGGGGAATAATTTCTGTTAATTTATCCAGTTAGTGAATTTCTAGACCACTACATAGCACACATGTGGTATAATACATAAACCTTACCACAAGAAGCTGCAGTTACATTGAAAAGTGATCAGCATTGCAGTAACAAAATTCAAACTTGTTTTTGTTTTCTAAAATCATGTTATTGGTCCCTTACAGAAACATATCATGCAAAACAACGTGTGATTTACAGTATGTGTATTTTGCATATTAATACCACCACTTTTATCATCCCTGTTACCAATTTACTACAGTATTGCTAGTTTTAAAGTCCAGCTAAGCTAGAGATCTGAAACAAGGTTGTGTGGGGGAATCAACAATGACCTGATGGGGTCGTTCAATCCAGTATCTAGCAATGAATACATGTATGTACATGAATATGTACATGCATATGTACATGAGCTGAATATCAATATGCTAACCCTATCTGGGTGTCTATCAGATAGATTATGTAAAAACAGCTCTTTAAATGGATTTCAACTATGTGTACAACTGTCACTCTCAGCATCACCAAAAGCATTATTTGCTAAACATGTGGCAACAATTACCACTAATGTGGCTCCTAACCTTAACCATCGAGGTACATGTGTAGCAGCGAACTTGGATATTCCAACCCCCAGGACGCACAGAGTGAAATGCATTATGAACATTTGGTTGGGACATTTCCAATTTGTGTGCAGCCTGTTCTATACATTTTACAGTTTAGTCATGAGTATGAGTGGGTGATCCCAACACTGTTGGATATAAAATAGCAGGACTATACACACATATTGGGAATAACAGTATGAACAATGGCATATACTGCAGATCTGATGACTGAAGGTTTTTTTAACCCAGTTGACACTTTATGAAATTCTATGAATGGCTTTACGGAGTGTATTGGATGGAGAGGAATAACAATATACATGTATGATAGTCCCCTGGGTCTATAGCTTGATTTTTTTGAGAGCGTGTGAGCGGCGACCTGTACATTATACTTCACACGGGATATACATGTATAGTTCCCACAGTGACATTTGGACAGATGGTTATATATCATGCTACACTTTAGGGGCATTGCACTTATTGTGATTGTATCTTTATACCTTGATTTAGTCTAAGGGGTTTTACAAGAGTGTTTTTCTGTTTTTCCCATTTATATTGGTTTGGCTTTATATAGCTATATATAGCTGATTAAAACTGAAAGTTCAGTTGTGTTTTACTATATTAAAAATATACAACCTGTACCCCTCATATTGCTAGAAAAACCATTTCTGCCTGGTTTGTTTGCTTTGTTTTATTTTTACTCTAGGATTGAGCTAAAAACAAACATTGGTGGCCTCCCCACCCCCTGCATATACATACAGTAATACACTGGTTATTTTGACTAGTTGTTTAATTTGAGATGAATACTTACATCTTACTCCTCAGTACTCTAGTAGCTAGTGCTTTTGTTTCTTGCATGTACAATGCAAAATTGCTTGTCCTGCATTGTATGTGATGATGCCAGCATGGGCATTCTGCATGACCGGTGAGCAAGAGCAGCTTCTGGGGATGGGCCATGCAGCCTGGAGAGAACCTGTGAGACTCTAAAGTAAGTTAATTACTGCACTCCACTAAGGCCCTTATACTAAACAGGCAAAATATATACAGCAAGGCATGTGTGTGTGAATGGTGAGTGGCTTTCATTGCTTTAGAATATAAATGGATCAGCTACCACAACAAACTGATCATTTGCTAGTAATGTATCTTGTATATCTTAATAGTTTAATTTGTTAAATTATTTGGGCAAAAATTATTCTATAATTTCTAAGGGTAGAGATTAAGATGTCTACATGTAAGCTATTAACTTTAGTTTTCAAATATGGGAAAACTGCCAATTAGACATGTAAATTGTATTTTGTTCTGAATGGATATTCGTATGAATTTCATTAAATTTGGACATTCGGATGCATCCGAATGCGAAGGAATCCTAATGGTCCTTTAACGAAAATTGGTATCTGGCCGTTCAAAAGTAAATTAAACTAAATCGAACAAGTGTCTGTTCTCTGGCCAATCAGATGGTTTTTTTGGACTGTTGGGAGTTGCATTACAGGCATGGTCATGTGATTTCATTCTGAGACGAAAATTCGTATGAATCCAAACGCCGAATAATAAAACGAATTGAACTTTCGGATACGAAATGAAACAAAACAATTTTTTTGCAGGGTTATATGTCTACTGCCAATATAAAAATTAGCTGTCCCCTTTCACTAGGCATGTAAGAGGAGTATAATTCCCCTCTTTTTTAGTCCAGTGTGACAAAAGGTGAAATAAATTAAATGTACTGCATTCTAACACTCAGCATGGGTTCTACCAAGGCTTCAAGGCTTTGTCAAATGGCTTTGGATGCATTTTTCTGCGGTGAACAAAAGTATTGTAGGTGACCTGGCTGTACTGGTGTCATACACACCAGCTATTAGTTGCTCTCGACTTCATGCGTGAGACATCTGAGCATCCCAACAACAATAAACTCCTAGGAAGGTGGCATTGTCATGGGAAGGGAATAGTTGCATGACAAAATAAATAAACACTGCATTCTGCAGCCATAGAAAGGATGCAGTTTTACCCTGTGGTGTGTACAGACTGGGGTGCATTGAACCCTCCAATTGTTCCTCCTACCCCCATTTCCCTAAGGGCGAGTAAGAAAATGTCTTTCAGTAAGAAACTTTTTAGTGTCTAGGGAAGCAGTTAAAGTTTCTAAATCTATGTTATAAAACTGTTTTAATATATTCCATTCCCTCACCTGCTCTGTGACTGTTATGTTTAACTAAGACTTTGCCCTCTAGCTATGCAGACTTCATCAGTAGACTTTCAAACAAAAAGAAACAACCATTTCTGTGAGAAATAACATACTGTTTATGGGGTTCCCATGGCTCTAACAGTCATAAACATGTGCAAGAAGTAAAAAAAAAAAAAGAAGGAACATCTGTCATTGGTGAGAGTTAGAACAGATAGAGCACGTTACTGATTTTAAACTAACCTATGAATCTAGTTCATTTGTTCCACTGCAGCCGCAGGTGACAGCCTTAAAATTGCTTGACACTGCTGCACATAGTCTATAGTAACATAGGTGAGGTTGAATAAAGACAAAGTAAACTCCGTGAAAATTAGTTCCAAGCTGTGTTGCACCATGGGAACAGGCGATATGTACCAAAGTGCTGTGTCACACAAGGGTTTATATACTAATGGTATATGCACAGAACCACATGAAAATATGGCAACTACACACAGGATCTTGCTGGCAGCAAGACCCTGCATAAAAAGTGCTCTGTACAATGTATGCATGGATTGTTTGTGCAACATTTACATGCATGCAGCATACACCAACCAGCCATAACATTATGACCACCTGCTTAATATTGAGTAGTTCCCCCTTTTGCCCCAAACCAGCCCTGACCCATCGCGGCATGGACTTCACTAGACCTCTGAAGGTATCCTGTGGTATCTGGCACAAGCTGTCCGTAGCAGATTCTTTAAGTCCTGTAAGTTGCAAGGTGGGGCCTTCATGGACTGGACTTGTTTTTCCATCACATGCCACAGATGCTCGATTGGATTGAGACCTAGAGAATTTGGAGGCCAAGTCGAACTAGTTGTTGTGTTCTTGAACCATTTTTGCAGTGTGGCAGGGTGATTAACCTGCTGAAAGAGGCCACTGCTATCATTGAATACCTTTCCCATGAAGAGGTGTGCTTGGTCTGCAACAATGTCTAGGTAGGTGGTATATGTCGAATTAACATCCACATGAATGGCAGGACTAAAGGCTTCCCAGCAGAGCATTGCCCAAAGCATCACACTGCCTTTGCCAGCTTGCCTTCTTCCCATAAGTGTACCCTGGTGCCATTTTTTCACAAGTTAAGTGACACACTTGCACTCGGCCATCCACATGGTGTACAAGTAAACATGATTCATCAGACTAGGCCACCTTCTTCCATTACTCTGTGGTCCAGTTCTGGTGCTTATGTGCCCATTGTAGGCACTTATGGTGGTGGACACGGGTCAGCATGGGCACACTGACCGGTCTGCAGCTAAACAGCTCTATACATAACAAAATGCGATGCACTCTGTGCTCAGACACCTTTTTATGGGAACCAGCATTAACTATACTGCTTTAAATAGTGTAGCCAAAGACAACATTCGTACAGCCTCCTCTAGGGCACAGTCATTCTTATATGTTCCTTCTAGGGGGCCCTAGATGTCTTAATCTATGTACAGCAACATGGCATTCATAGAAAATAGTCCAGCAATATGCCAGTATTACAATTACAGATACAATTATCCTAAATCTCTCCTCTGAGAGCTTTTACAGAAATTGGGTTTCTTACTTTGCCCTTTACAGGGTAGCTGCAGCGCAAAGTCTCCAGGAATAATTCAGTGAAACACCTTTTGGCAGTTCCCTGCATAGCTTAAGGGTACATTCTTAGTTAAATGTAATAACAGTCACAGTGTAGGTGAGAAAATGAAAGGAGCTTGCACATATTACACCTGGCAATCGCTTTCCGAAGCTAAATATAAGTTTTGGATAGAGTTCGTCTTTAATGTAACAAAATAATATAAAATCAGCCTTCCTTGTATAAGGTAATATCATATGTGTCTCTTTTTCATATTCTGTTGTTGTAGGGGCCAAAACATATTGGTAAATAAACTGGCTTCCAACAAATTGTGCCGTGATGTGTGTGATAAACGTGTAGGATTTTTTGCAACTGGTTCTCTGTTAAGTGCTGTGGAATATTTTGCTTATTTATGGAAA
The DNA here is from genome assembly GCF_000935625.1 of Nanorana parkeri. NCBI lineage: Eukaryota > Metazoa > Chordata > Amphibia > Anura > Dicroglossidae > Nanorana > Nanorana parkeri. The sequence goes on along the minus strand of NW_017306638.1, from coordinate 1,019,913 downwards.
TAAAAAAAGGAAAAAATAAGGATAAGATTCAAATAATAGATAGATACAAAAATAGATGAAACTATTGTGTTGGTTACTACATTTGCACATGGCAAACATTAAATAAAAGTGAATATAGAATGCTGTTTCTTTGTCTAATGTGGACATTTTCAATACAAACTGACATTTTAATTATTAATAAATATTTACGTTGCTTACAATATACTGTATATATAAAAAAAAACATTATTCTGGGATGTTTTCAAGTATCTGTGTAGCATATTCCACAAGGTGGGACATTTTAGAATGCCAAGCACTTAAATTATATTTATATACAATGATTTATAAATATTTACAGTAGGCATGTGTTGATAGTACACACTGTGAAGAGCTCCACCTTGTGCAAATACACTGAATTTCATCTCTCATTCGTAATTTCTATAGTATACCCTCTTTAAATCATGCAACTTCCTAATGCTAATGAAACACAAGTGAAAATTCAAAAGAACAATATATGCTAAATCCAAGATGACCGATTATATATTTTAATTTCTTTTTAGATTTGAATAAATCATTATTAGATCCAATTTTTCTTTTGTATTTTTTTCTTTTAAATTGTTTAAAGAAAAAAATAAATTAAAACTATATATTTTCAATTTCTTTACATTCAGCTAGCAGGGCTCTGATCCACACATAAATGATTGATAAGCAGGTAGAAATGCAAGGAAAGTATTTGATAACATTTTAAGCTGCTTGATGTTTTAATGAATCAAAATGTTTATAGCTATTTTGTCATCCAAGGACACATAAATCAGAAGTTTTAGCACCTGAAAGCTCTGCATAGAACTTAAGGCAAAATTTCAGTTACAACAGCAATGTTATTAGGCTTATGGCAGTGAGTTATTTTTAAATATACTAACCAAGAATTGCATCTCTAATTGGAAGGTCAACAATGCAATATTTCTGTTATTACAATACAAAGACTGATTGTGTGATAGAGACAGACCCTCCCACTTAAAGCAAAACTCCAGGCAGAATTTGTATTAATCTTTGCAGTGGGGTACCCCCACACTGCAAGGATTAACTGCTCATTTTTGCCCAGGTTGAAAAAAAAGTTATCCTCACCCAATGCCCAAAGCCGGCTCACTCTTAGACCAGTTCCTGGTGTCTTTCTCCCCCTCCTCTGCAGTGGTCTAAGGTCCCATAAATCTTCACACTCTATGCACAGTGTATAGAAGAACATTATAATGCTGAGGAGAAAGGCTTCAGTGACCAAAGAAGCTGGCAGCTGGGTGGAAGGCTTGGATGAGTATAACTTTTTTTAGCACCTAGACAAAAACAGGCACTTAACCCTTTTGACTGGAGTTCCTCTTTAACACTTTTATTGTGGGTGTAAACTGGGATGACATGGCAAACATAATAGAAGCAGATAAGTTTGATGAAGAGGTTTTTAAAAGAAAACAGAAATTTCAGGTACACAGGTTCTAGGTATTTCTAAAATTGAACACACTGCAGTGCACCTTGTAGCCATGGCCTCACTGTTACCTATCATCATCCTGTGAAATCTAACAATGGATTACGTTTATTATGGCAAAACTATTTTTGGGGGATTGATTTACTAATATAGTGGAGAACTGAATACAGTTTCCACACCAACCTCCAATAAAACGAGAACCTTTGCACTGACTAGTAATATATTTGGGTGTTATAATGAGCACCAAGGTAAAGGGTGCGTTTATGATGACCCCCATTAGGATGGGAAAGTCTACAATGACAACCAATGTACCTGAAGCATTTACACTGACCACCAATGCAATAGAGGATGCTACACCAACCACCTGTGTAAGATAGCAATACACCACTGACCCCCAATGTATAGGGGCACTTTTTCCATGATCACCAAGGGGCGCTACAATTATTACTGTTTGAGTTTCTCTTTTGGCAATTATTATTACTTGTTTAATGAATATTACTAAAAATATTTTAGAGAGAGAGTTGGCCCGCCCTGGGTGTCAAATACATTAGGTACACCACTGTGTAAAGCCAATATAATTTAACACACTGTGATTTTTCACCTCAATCACTAAGCTAAAGAAAAATAACTTTGCTAAGTGCAAATTCTCTCGCAAAGTGAACAGCATATTTGACTTTAGTAAGTCAACCCTATTTTCTACCCAAAGCCACAACACACCATACACTTCAAACAACAATTTCCCTTTATCTGTAAATAACACTGTCAGGGTTAATATTGATCAATGATATTGTCCAAAATAGGACTCACCGTTACAGATGTTTTATTGTGTGTAATCCAATTGTATGCTTTTTATTCTATTTTTTCCACAGACTGTAACTGTAAATGCTTTGAAAGTGTCAGGTGTAATATAAAAAGGGTGTATTATTTGTAATGGAATACCAAGGCAATTTATTAAATTCTGTTCAATAATATTGTCTATGGCCACGCTATGCCAAATAGTTGACATTTTCAAATGAAGCTGAACACAGGAAGTGTTATGTCACTAGATGGCTTGTAATTGATCATTATTATTGAATTCTTTCCAGTGGCTCTATATGTTATTAAATTGATGTTCTGAGCCATTGGAAGACCTGATCATTCATCATAATGTGCTATATTTTATTAATAAAAATCTCTATAGAAAACACTATGTTTTCCAGCATGCAGCTATTTGTATCCTGGTATTTAAACTGATATACTGCGTTGGAGCTAAGTCACCCCCTGGCTTTTAAATCTCTTGGGGACTCAGTGGCTTGATTTCTTTGCCTTAGTTCCTATTCCTGTTCTTGCCCACTTCTTAACACAAAACTTTGTGTGATATCACTTTCGCTTTTGTGTCCTTATTTAAAGAGAGAGAGAGAGAGAGAGAGAGAGAGAGAGAGAGAGAGAGAGAAAGAAAGAGAGAGATTATACATAAATATCCTTTTAGGGAGTGTGGGATCCCCTACAAATGGCAACAAGTGTGCAGATTTGGGAGGTAACTCATACATGCAACATTCCCGTCTGAACAGACATAATAAACTATTAGGTGGTTTAAGCTGAACTCCTGGCTGATATAAAATACACAAATTAATGCAGCTAGGTATTTATTAATACATTATAGACTGAATTTTTTTAATGCAACTAGAGTAATTACCTTAATTTAACCTCTTGTAATGTCCTATACAGCAGGGAAATAACATCACGGTATTCATTCTACAGTCTATAACTGTAACAGAGATGTAGGGGGTGATTTACTAACCTAAACACACGCACGCACCAGGTGCGTGTGATTTTCACACAGCAAAACGTATTTATCAACCAGAAAGTCTCTAAAAGCATATTTCCACTAATGCCATATATGGAAAAATCATGCACATGATGCATATATAATGCTGCTTCACAGTTTAGACAAAAATGGTTAGCTCATGCATTTACATTCCTGCATTCATCAACGCAAGCAACACAACATAGAGCTAATTTACACAATATCGCCTTGCAATTCATGCTTGGCTTTGCACACCTGCTGGGTGTGTACACACTTCAAAGGTGTTTAGATTCCACCCATAGATAATGCTGGGAGGGAACACACTACAGAGGTGTATACATGTTCGTGGTGTGTTTATAAGGTTAGTAAATCAACCCCATAGTGTCAACCAACTGGCTATGCTATGTGGTAGTGCTGCTTAACTCTCACAACTGGATGGACATAAATATAAATGCTTTGGCAGGCCAGACAGCTCCCACAAATGTATTTTATCTTTTAAATATTAACTTGCCAACAGCTGCCAACACCTGAAATGTAATGTTTTAGTGGAGTGAACTTTATAAAATGCAACTGGTTCAGAACTGCCTCTTTCCCCTTTCATCACCCTGGTGTGAGTGGTGCCTGGTTAGTTCTCCTCAAATGCTGAGCACAGGAATTGCACCTCCTTAGTGCAAAGAAATGGATTGCTCTGTAGGCGTCAATGGGCAAATGCAGCATATGTTTTACACGTGAAACTCGAATAATTAGAATATCGTGCAAAGTTCATTTATTTCACTAATGCAACTTAAAAGGTGAAACTAATATATGAGATAGACTCATTACATGCAAAGCAAGATAATTCAAGCTGTGATTTGTCATAATTGTGATGATTATGGCTTACAGCTCATGAAAACACCAATAACCCCAAATCCACAACCTCAAAAAAGTAGATTATTACATGCAATCAATAAAACAAGGATTGTCCATAGAACAATATCGGACCTCTGAAAAGTACAAGCATGCATATGTACTCAGTACTTGGTTTGGGCCCCTTTTGCAGCACTTACTGCAATTACTTTTGCACGATATTCTAATTATTCGAGTTTCACCTGTATATCAGTGTGGGATGTTTCTGAAATCATTCAGAATTCATTGCAGGTGCAGTTGAGCTGCATTCGACCTGCTTCAGCTACTTTTTTATTTCCATAGATTGGTGGGGAGAAGCAGTTCTAAAGTGAACAAAACCCTATCAACCCTGGCCCTGTAGGCCCTTGCACAAGGGCAGTCAGTTCAGATCTGCCTGTCCTACAGACCTTAAATTGGTGTTGCCAGCTAATTTTTTTCCTCCATCGTAAGAAAAAGGTGACATCTGTTCCGTTTTGCTCTGATCAACCGAAGGGTCTGTGCACAGATCCATTGCTAATCAGAACGGACAGTACCCGCGTGAAAGGGGACTAAGAAACAAACCTATTTAGATGTTTTCCTTCAGTGAAGAGAAAATGTTGGCAAAAACAACCTCAGTGTGTATCTTAAATTAAAAATTGTTCTGCCATTCTTGGAAGGGTATGTCAGCCTTCCTCAAGTAAGATGCCTGGTGTTAGATGCACTGGAACAGGCCTAGTAAAACAGGCCTAGTAGTTCCCAGCCCATATATATATATATATACTGGATATATACGTTGGGTCCTGTAAAAGTTATTCTAAGGGTCACAGGAGAGGTATTTATAAGCAGTTCTAAGAGTGTACTAATGAAGTAGGTGACTGCTGTGTTTTGAATTGTGCTGCCTAAAGATGTGGTTATCATTATATTCGAGCTAGTGAACCCTATGTCATTGTAAACTGTATACTGTTGTGTAGAAATGAACTTGTATTGAAAAGAAGTACGGCTAGATCCTTCGGCAGCTTCGTGAATAGACCCCTTTGTTTTTGTTAAGGCTCTCTTTTTGCTGAAGATAAGCCTTTTAAGTTGTGCAATAAACTTGACAAACAGATAATGTACATGTTTGTAGTGGTCCCTACCCCCAAATATCACTCTATAAGTAACTCACAAAGTTATAGATGAAACATGCATCTTTAACACTGAAAATTGATGTCATACTGTTGACCGTTCCGTCAAAACAGGAGGCAACTATGTGTTAGATATAAAATATTGATGGAACTGGATATTCTGTAAGTTAAACGTCAAAAGAACAAAACATATGTAGAGACATAACAAACTTACAAATCTCCAGCTGCAAAAATGGAACATAAAAGCATAAGCTGAGTCTGTGTATTGTATTGGGAAAAACCACACTGGGAAAGAAAACATACAAACAGGAAATGTGAGCATAAATCACTAAAATTCACTGCTGATATTGTGGAAAGTCATGCCCAGGGCAAAGAGCATTGTAGAACATTCAGGCATACAGGACATGTGAAAATAGGATTTTCCAAAAGTGTGTTGCCAGCAATAAAAAAAAAACAAAAAAAAATGCTATATCATTATTGAAGTCACTTTAGCTCCTGTAATGGTTATAGTAATACTATTAATTGCACATCTAGCTGTACCTGCAATCCTCCAGGACTTCAGCAGTGTTTAGAACTGCACACACAGTAAAACATCAACAGACAGAAAGCAATTGTATGCCATACTGGGTCTCATTTATAAACATGGCTTCCTCACAAGAACGGTCTGTAATACCTCAAAACAATAGGTTTGATTTATTATAGGTATAGAGAATGCTCACTTAGCAAACTCAGGCCTAGCTTAGTAATTAAAGTCAAACTATGAATATTCAATCCTGTGCATGGATCTGCCTTGCACAATAACACAGCTTTACTTAATTCACTAAGTCAAGTGAACATTTACGTTTGCTACTGCTTTTGTAAATCAACCATCAAATAAACTCCAAGACTAGATTCATAGAAAGAATGTTGCATTTAGTGCAGGTTAAACACACTTGAGTTTTTATGAAAGGAATTGCATTGCATCAATATATTTTTTTCCCACAGCAAATACTTTAAATTTGTTTAACCTAAACGTGCGCTGCAGCACTGTGACTTTTAATGCAGTATGTGCCATTTTCATTCAACACACTTCAACACAGCACATTGGTGTGACTGAAGCTATTGCAAACAATGGATTTCAGCTTGTCATTGCACTGGGCCTGCGTTGAGCAGCGCTGCTCAGCAGACATGGTGTGAATGAGACTTAAAATGATAGCTGTTAAATAGAGATTTTAATCGGATTGGCTGCCACAAAAGCAATAAAGACACTTTGATGAAAGGATTTAAGTTCTGTCTGTGCAGACTGTGGATTTATTTGTGGCTTAGTGGACATTAATTTTGTAGAAGGCATCATAGTAAGGTGTCAAAAAGCAAAGATATGGAAGGTAGTTAAATATGTAAGCCCTAAAATTAGAAGGGCTTGGCCCTGTGCTCTGAATGCATCATATTTAGGGCTTGTCAACACCAAAGTGCTTGTGTCAATGTGTACAAAACGCCTGTGCATTCAGATGCACTGATGTACCTATTTTACAATGCTGCTTTGCATTTTTTGATTCATTGTAGTGTATTGATGTTCAGTTGTTTTCTGGGTGTAAGTACATGAGGTCACTTTATGAAAAGCAGTAATCTTTTTTACTGCACAGTAGAGCTTAATGATGCACATTTTTTTCTTTTTCCCTACCTTCTTGCCCAGACACTATTCTACTAGTACAAAAAAGCCAAAATGTAATAGGTGAACTTAAGGCAGGGTCATCCCTATAACGAGGCAGCCTGAGTATGTAGCCTAAGTTGGCATCTCTCAGGGTGATGTGTCAGGCAGGGCGGCATAGTCGCTCTGCTGCAAGTTCTTTGTAGTGTGTCTGCTGCCTTTTTTCCAACCAGAGCATCCAGGTTGCTGAGAGCTGGGTGGGGAGATGTGTAAGGGCCATACATATCTCCCCTCCCAGCAATTAGCAATCTGAGATGCTCCAGCCAGTGTACCGCCCAGCTCCTGGCAACCAGTGATGTCACTGGTTCCTGCATTCTTGGAAAAAAAGAAAAACATTACACTCTCTTTAACCACTTCAAGACCAGGTGTTTAGACCCCCTTCCTGGCCAGGCAATTTTTCAGTGTTCAGCGCTGCGGTACTTTGACTGAAGTTTATTCCGTCATGCAGCGCTGTACTGAAATGAATTTTATACCATTTTTTGGGGACAGATAGAGCTTTCATTTAGTGGTGTTTAAACACCACTGGGGTTTTTCTTTTTTACTATAATTAGGAAAAATTACAGAAAATTGTTACATTATGTTAGGAAACATTTATTATTACCCAGTTTTTTGGTAAAATATAAAAGATCGGGTCACGTCGGGTAAATAGATACCAAACATGTACACCCGCGAAATCGCAGAAAACTAACATACCCAAAATTTGCCATAGGCGACGCTTTAAAAGCTTTTACCGCTCATCAGTTTAGTGTTATCCGTGATTGATGGCCCTAGACTTATTGCTCTCACTGCGACATTCGCGGCGATATGTAACATGTGCGGCGGAATGGGCGCAATTGTCTTTTGTGCACGTATGCGCCCCGACGCATGTTTGCATGCGTGTATGTATGGGTGGGGACTTAAACATTTTTTTTGTTTTTGTATTCTTTTTTTATATGTAACTTTAAACTCTATTGCAAATTGAAATAGCCAATAGGAATCTAGCAATGCATTCCAATGGGCAAAAACGTTTTGTTTTTTTTTTCTATTCTGACACAGCTCCGAGTCAGAATAAAGAAAAAAAAGAAACAGCAGTGTTTCTCTCCTAGGCGGCCGGGAGCAGGAGACTCCCGGAGCGCCAGGGAGAGTTTGCTGTTTGGAGATCAGTGTCCCTGGTTAGCAAGTAACCAGGGACGCTGATCTCTCTGCAAGTGGCCGGAGCCAGCCGTAAGATCACGGCTGGCTCCGCTCAGCTGTCAGAAGCAGGCTGCCAGCTGGCCAATGGCCGGCTGCTCGTCCAGCTTCGGCTTTGCATATGCGTTCGGCTCGACTGAGCCGCTCGGCCACATTCGGGAGCTGTCCGGGCTATGGTGTATCCTGGGGCCGAAGCTAGCCGAAGGATCGGCCGAAGCTACGGCTAGATCCTTTGGCAGCTTCGTGAATAGACCCCATAGTTTTCTAAAGTTTCTATTTCTAAACTTAAGCATTTTTTTTTAATAAAGCATTTGTCTGTCTAATAATGTTATATGCTTTTACATTACATACTACAATTATTTGGTTTGTACTATCATTGTAGTGTGATTTGCTATTACTAATTAAAGGAGAACTATGGGGTCAGTGTTTTTCCCCATAGTTCTCCTTAGGGTTAACGGGAGGACACAAACTAGCGTCCTCCCGTTACCCTAAGCTCAGATATATATATATAGATCGCGGTATACTGAGACGCCGCAGCCGGAGCGGATCCCGACGTAGATGACGGGATCCGCCCAGCTGCGTGAGTGGCAGCTGGCTCTGCCTATCTAGTTCCGTCCGTTCCGCCAGTCAGCGCTGGCAGATCGGAGCGGGGAGAGGGGAATCCAGTCCCTCTCATTGTCACAGGTCGGCTAGAACTATGAGGTGAGGGGAAATCACTCATTTCATAGTTCTCCTTTAAGCACATTATTTGACCTGCTTTATTACTTCTACACATTTTGTATGTCAAATGGCTAAGGTTTGTGTATCAGTAGCATTTTAAGTCATTGTTATCATGCTAGGGGCAGCCTGGAATTATGCAGCATTGAAGATAGAGGATACAGGTGCATATCCAGCAGAGAATGTTCACATCTGCCAGGACATCCATACATAATCTAAATTGCTGGTAATTGAAGATCACAGATGCATCTGTATATAGCTAAACATTATTGCAATCTCATGAAGCAGATGGATAAGAAAAAAGGACTGGAATTTTTCCCTCTATAATTTTTTCCATTCTAGAATTTCAAGGCTAGTGACTTTAAAACGTGTTGCACGATTTGTATAAATAATAATAATAATAATAATATAAATAATTAAAACAACAAACATTTATAAAACAAATATAAATCAATCACATAGAATGAATCATACAAAATTGTTAGATGTTATGTTCACTTATTTTATCATTTTAGATATTATAGGCACTTGTTTAATGCTACAGAGACTAACTTCAGAAAGTTTAAATATTTGTTCATATTATGTTTTCTTTAGAATCTTTACTGTAGGTTTCCAATCATATCCAGTGTAATTCAATGCTTTCACTGCTGTGGATTGGCTCACATTTAGACACACACATTAAACACCAATTACGATCAGTAAGTTTACTGAACACCTCAAACTATATAATACGAAAGCAAAGACACTATAGAATCAAAATATAGCATTCTTGTCATTGTATGTCTCATGAAACTGTAAATGCGTATTAAACCCATTTGATCTTTTCTATTACAACATACAATAAAATTATAATTAGCTTAAACATAACATAATCTCATAACATTATTTGTAATATAGTCAGAGTAAAAGCTGAACTTTGGGCAGATAAAAAAAGTTGACTATTTTATCAAGTTAAACATTCATTAAAAAATAATTAAAGTATATCTAAAGCCAAAGCTTGTATTCTAGTTTTGGATAGGGTAAGTAATGATTAAAATCTCTGTGAGGTATTTTTCTTTTTTTTTGCTTTTTGTGTCTTGGGGAATTTTCCTTCTCTTCCTCTTCTGAAGGCACAACAGGAAATGAGAGGAAACCTCTTCAAAGTAAGGGGAAATCTCCAGTTAGACTGGTATCAGTGGAATAGGTGTCCCGGTTGGAAGATTTGCCCTCTATTTTGGTTGTAGTAACCACTGCAAAATGTAAGATTTTCAAAATTTTGGATTCTGTCCCAGTGATATTGGTAACCAGGAAGATTAGAGTGAGTATTTCTAGCTGGGACACAAACATACAATAATGAAAACCTGATAAGGGTTTTAATGCTTCCCCACACTATCCAAATCTAAAAACATTTTTGCTCAAATATACTTTAAATGTGTTTTTAAATACATCTACTATTAGTATCTGTAACCTTATAATATCCTCCTGAAATCAGTGGCCAGACTGAAAGAGAAAGTCTGAAGAGAGTTGCAATGCTTTTTTCCTGGCAAGAGAGTGTACATATACAGTATGAATCTCAACTATATATTTAGCTGGTTGCCTGTAGGGTACAATGTTAAATGTGTGTAAAAAATAAAAAATAAAGCCTAACTTTAGGAATTAGGGTCACCAGGACAGCAAAACAAACTCACAAAAGTTCTAAACTGATCTACAAAGGAAAATGATCCTGATCCTGTTGTAGAGACTTTCCATCACCTCCTGTCCATATAGGATCAGAGACAGCAATTAAAACTGGATGAAGATCATCTCCAGCTCACTGACACCAATAAAATAGCACTGGGACAAAGGTGGGGTCATCATCAGCCACCAATAAAAATATTAGGCGCATGTCTATAACGCCTCCCATGACCACCTTATACATCTTATAAGGCTAAGCCTAAAAAGTATTTCATGTTCATCTAAATCTAAATCATGTTGATAATATTGTGAATCAGTAGCCAAGGCATTATCTTGTGGCCAAGACCATTTGTAAGCCTGGAAAGCAAAGGGCTGCTGTATGCAGAAAGCTACTTGTCCCTTCGGTGGCTGACCTTGTCCTTCACCAGTCTAAGGCAAGGCAGAGGATGTGCAAGGACTTGAGGTTGTTGTCCATCGTGTTTCTCAGAAAAGTGTGTTTGATATTTCTACGATGAAGAAGAAATTCAATGGGATTTCAAAAGTATAGGCACAATCCAACAACCTAAAACCGTTTCTTTTGATGATCTTTTTATCTTCACATCATCATATACCCCAGTACTACATATGTTGATGCAGTAGGAGGTGTAGCTAAATATCTTTGGTCATGGGTTATTGTAGGCGAAGCAATAGTTATTGTCAGTAAATATGCAACATGGGCAATTGTTATTTCCCCCAAGATTGGTCAGATCGGAGTAAATTCAATGAATATTTAATTTTGATGAGAATTTAACAGTAAAATAGATTAAAGCAGTTAGCTTTTAATATGAAGTTACAAAGAATGTGAAGGTCACATAGTATCCTTAAAATGTTAAGGGAAAACATAAATCTAATATTAAATTGCAAATACCACCACTAGCTTAAGATAATTAAGCTAAGAATCAAGGGACTATTGTTCCATGTGCTGAAGATAATTATTGAGAATTCAGTGAACCGTAAGCTAGCAAAATTAATAAATTGAGCGGTCAAATTCTGAATGAGAAGTCTTGCTGAAATTAGGAAAAAAATGCAGTCTTGTCATTTATGTTTTTTTTTCTTCTTTGAACTCTTTTCTTTAAAACTACTAAGAAAGTTTTGATGCTTTACAATTATGGGTGACACACATTTCCCTTAGCCAAAGATTAAAGGCCCATTACCATAGATTTAATGTTAAATAACTTAACTTAACTAAATTAGGGAAAAGTAAAACATGCCAAAAAAAAGATTAGGGAAGGTAAGGTAAGGTATTCAGATCTGTGTGCTCATTAACCATGATTTACAATTAGCCATGAGAACGTGAATCACACAGCAGCTATCTGACTTATGGCTATTAATGCTGAGTTACCACTTGCACATACATAATATACAAAATCTATGTTAATAACTACTTAGTGGAGACTCGTGAAGCATAATAATACATTAGAACTGAACCCCCTTCTGCCATGTACATGACTACAAAGATTTGGAAATAATGTGGTTCCTATACAGCATATAAGGCTAAATACAAAAATAAATTTTCTGTTTTTGATGGAGCAGTGTATAATGGATCTTGCCTACACCTCACAGATGTGGTGGTATGCCTGAAGGTTCCTGTTGCTTTGAGAAGTATTGAAATAATGTAGAAACTAGTTTCCTATATTTAACTTTACTAGCCTTGTATGACTCTGACACTTCAGCTGTACTGTCAAGGGTCAGAGGGTAATTGCCTTGTCAGCTATGTGACCCCAGACAAGTTACTAAGAGTGCACACCAAATATAACTACAACCAAATCTTTTTCTACTTTTGGATAGAAAGGTGAAGGCTTACAACCTCTCTCAATTGAAGACATAAAAAATGTTAAAATGTTTTGAGCCACCAGACACCGCAACCCTGAAATGACAAATCCAACATCAAAACATAAATGTAAGTGGGGCTTTTAAGGTGTTGTCCCAAAATGAAAGGAACACAATTGCATTGTATCAAAAATAATATAATAAAACCTGTATTAAAACCTACAAAAAGTACCACACATGCTGAGATGTATAGCGACAGCATTTTCCTTAATAAAATGTTGTTGCTTATACCAAGACATAATGGGGTTGATTTACTAACCTTATAAACACACCACGAACATGTATACACCTCTGTAGTGTGTTCCCTCCCAGCATGATCTATGGGTGGAATCTAAACATCTTTGTAGTGTGTACAGACCCAGCAGGTGTGTTGTGCAAAGCCTTGCATGAATTGCAAGGTGATGTTGTGTAAATTAGCTCTATGTTGTGTTGCTTGCATTGATGAATGCAGGAATGTAAATGCATGAGCTAACCAATGTCTAAACTGTGAAGCAGCATTATATATGCATCATGTGCATGATTTTTCCATATATGGCATTAGTGGAAATATGCTTTTAGAGACTTTTTGGTTGATAAATACGTTTTGATGTGTGAAAATCACACGCACCTGGTGCGTGCGTGTGTTTAGGTTAGTAAATCACCCCCAATACCTCCCTGGACAACATAGACACATTATGCTTCAATCAACTCAGTAAACACTTTAGTCATCAGTTTCCTCACAGGGGCTAACTCAATGCATTTTTTAAGCGTGATTTTTGTCCTTAAGTCATGCATAAATTTGTAGTGGCCTTCTATTCGTTTTGCCAAAGCGTCTTCAGGAAGATAGTAGGCAGCCTATATCATTTACATAATACATAAATGTACTAGTAATTACATCTTAACTAACAAACAACGTCTAAAGTTTAGACAGAAAAATCGGGAACAAATCAAAGCTTTATTGATAATTTATATATATTTCAAACCTTCCCACCCCGCAGTATATATTACAAGTTTAGACAGACACCACATTATTTAAATACTGTTTTCTGGGAGCTTGGTGGTAAATACGTTTACATATACAAGGGACACCCCTCATCACCAGGAGATATAGAGAGTAGGGAGCATGCAAAGATGATAGAGTGGAAAGGGCTTAATAACCTTCCATGGATACCTATATGGATTTTAGTACATATTGTAAATATGCTGTATATACAGTACATATGTATATATACACACACACACACACATATAAATACACATATACTGTATGCTGTATATATTTATAACTAGATATATCTAGATATATGTATATATCTAGATATATCTAGATATATATACATACATATACTGTATATGTGGGGCCCCTGAATCTATCGGGAAGTCTGCCAAACCTAACATATTATGCATCTGTATAAACAGGGATTCAATCTATAGTCCATACCCAGCCATAGATATTAATAGGCAATAGCAACGACTTAATTTCAAGTATGCATCACATAATACGTCAATTTTATTACCCAAGTATGATTATATCCCCTCTCAATCCAAAGTATCAAACAACAACTCACTGTCTAAACGGTGCATAACAGCCAGGCATGCTAGGGCATGGAATCACTAAAGTTTGTTGGGAAATCAAAATTAGTTTGTACACTCCATACCAATATTCTCAAGTTCTCTCAAGCAACTCTTCGCATCGAACCATCCCTCTTTCCCTAGTAAATCCGCACCACGGCACACCATGATGATGGTGCGTTAACCAATTGATACCTAAAGGAAATAGGACCTATTGTTTAGAATTGGTGTGTCCCTTGCCTAGAAAAACCTGGTGTTATAATGACTTTCCAGCTCAGAACATTGGGACATTTCATGAAATAGTTAGAAAAAGTTAACAGATCATGCTGCCACTTTTAAAATGTATCTAATATCTCTGTTAACAATAATTCTTGGCCACAAATAATGTAGAAAAGATCACAGCAAGACATCTTATATGTAGCCAGCAATACAATCTCACCCCCACACAGAGCACCCAGCTATACCCGGTGTCTCTGGCCTCTGCCTTCCTACTTATGTTTTTCTGTGTATGATGCAGCAAAACAAGTAACTCCTTGAGTTGAGAAATGAACCTCTTCATGCATGTGATTAGTGTATTGTTGGCACTGCACCTGTCCCCTGCATGCCAGCATACACAAATTGAGCTGCAGCCACAAGTGACAGGTGCAAGCTGCAGCTCAAAGGATGGTGTCACTTCTGCAGATCAAATCCCCAATGTGTGCAGAAAGTTAGTGCACAGTGGGTCCTATCCCTCTTCGGGCCCATGTGCACTGTAAACATTACACACATTATGGATGCCCCCATGTGGTGAAGAGAGCTAACCTTTTTCTCTTGAAGACCACTGTCACCTAGAGAGAAAGTAAGGGTGACAGGTGTAAGGTATAATCTTACAATGGGGCCACTTGTTACAGTAGCAACTGTCAAAGGTGGGATGCCCCCTCATTTTAGGGAGATTTGTACTAATTGTATGTGTTTTGGAGGTCTTGAGTGGATTTGAGTGGATTTACCTTTGGAGGTAAATCCACTCAATGGGGACACCACTATAAAATCAGCCACAGATTCTAAACCCTTCTACTCTATCCAAAGCTAAAACAGTTTGTCTGGAGTTACCCTTTTAGTAACAGAGTCCTATAGATGAGGAGAATGTAAATAACTGCAGGGCATTGGTATTTGATAGTGTTATATACACCAGAAACTAAATGAGACAGTGAATGAGATCAAGCAAATGATGGAGACAGGAACTGTTAGAATTCAGGTGACATCCATATTGTCAAGCTGAAGATTATGGGGTTGATTTACAATAGGCTGTTCATTTTGTAAGGTGATTTTCCCTTAAGCTGCATATACACTGGTACATTTTCAAACAAACTTTAATATGAAAAAAACAGTAAATTATTCCATTAGAGACCTGACTAATGTATTTTCCGTTTGTTTTTTGCATTTGATTTTGCAATTAATGGATTTTTTTGAACATAAACACTGTTAGAATTTAAGAAAAACTCTTTCCATCCTGCACCTTTGATTTTTTTATTTGTCATTATGGTCGAACTTGATTGTCGATTTAACCTCATTAGCTATTAGAAAATCAAATAAAATGTTCCGAAAACATTTTTTTTCCAATGAAAGTCTACTGTTGTATAGCCAGCTTTAGCCTTGTGAATGAGGTGAAGCTCTGCTGAATTCTATCATTCAAGCATGTGCAACCAAAATACATTTTTTTTTTAATTTCCCTTGCACATTAATGAGTATTCTTTGCCAAGTGAATTTTCACCACATTTACTAAGCTTAGGGGAAATTCCTGTGCAAAGTAACCATTACCTTGTAAGGTAAAACAGCCTAATTGCCTTTAGTTAATTAACCTTTATGACTCATTCAAAGTAAATGCAAGAACTTCTATTATTTGTTTCCTTTTGGTCTGTTAAATATACCATTGACAGCATTTTGTTATATCTGTTTGTGGAAAAACTACCTGTTGATCCTGCCACAAATCTTGACAGCCTGTGCTCTCTCCCTGTTCTGACTCTTATCAGCTATATTGTTCACAGCTATCCCAGAGAACTACAGAATCATGGCCCTTTATGTTATGTACAATAGCTAATGGATAGGGTCCTGTGGTCCTATCCTATTTCTGTTGAGTTGATACAGTATGGTGAGTAAGCATTGTTATCTTAGAACTGAAATTGCATTGATGGCACCACCAGCTAAAAATACATTTAAAAAAGCTTTTAAAAGAAAACTAATGTGGTCATCACAAATTTAGAGTTATAAGCTGCAATATATTATATTTGTATTTCTGGGTTTAGATATGCTTTAATGCTGCATATTCAGGTTTATATTAGCCCTGTCTTGAACTGACAGGTTCTCTTAAAATAGAGAAGAGCTTGTGTCTACCAAACATTTGCTAAGGATATGAAATTTGCATGACACAGCACAAGGATCAAGCACCAAATTTGTGTGTTTTGTTTTGCTTTTTACGGTATGTACTGCATTTCCTAGAAGTACCATTGTCAAGTATGACGAAATCATAAAGGGGTGACAATATAAATTGTCATGTTACCAAGTTAACACAAAATCACTGCATATGATGCATGAATGACTGCATCAGCAGGCCTAAGGAGACTGGTATTTCAAGAGATTTCACATTTTTTCTTACATGTTCGGATATATTCTGACCCAGTGTAACACTGCCTCTTAACCAGTAACAGACAGATTGTCTGACAGGCAGTATATATGGGATGCATAGGTCATTTGGAGGATGGTCCTTTGAAGGATTGTTTTTTTTATTTATGAGCAATCAGATCACCCATATATGGTACACTTTAAATAAGTAGAAAATGAGAAAAAAACTTTATAGTGGTATATTATAAGCATTGCACTTTTACATCATAATATTAGCAATTTGATGCACTACAAACACAGTTAAAGAGACCATTTCATCACATTTTCAAACATCTACTAATCAAAATTTTGCAATCTCTACAATATACACTCACATTAGCCTTCAATGCTCTGGCAATCCCTGCAGTTTATAAATTGTTTTGGTCTAGGTGCAAAAATCAGCCAATGCTCAGACACAGCTGGCTCTTAGACCGGTCCTTCCAGCCTCCCTCCCCCTCCGCTCCAGCAGTCTAAGGTCCTGTGAGTCATCACATCCTACACATGTAGACGTGAGGACGTGGAGGGACATATCATAGGTGCAGAGGAGCAGGGGTCAGGCTGGAGGGAGTGCTTTAACCGCCATCCAACTGTGAGGATCGGGCAAGTATAACTTAGATTTTGCACCTAGATGAGAACAAGCACTTAACCCTTGCAGTATGGGGGCAGCCTCACTGGAAGGGTTGATAACATTTGTGCCTGGAGTTCTTCTTTAAACAATAGGATGAAAATAGGACAGTGCTTTAAGGTAGTATCATATAAATATTGCACTTGTGTCTCATAATACGTGCAGTAAAATGGAATAAAAACTCAGTTAAAGCCTAACTCAGGGTTTGCCATGCCCCCACCCCCCATCGGATCAGCCAGAAAGCCTTAAAAAGAAAATCAACATACATACAGCACCAGGGAAGAAGTGCGTATAACACCGAGAGCTGCATTTTTTATTTTTGCAGGCTGCTGGGGCATCAAATTTTGCATCTTTTGCCCAAGAGGGAATTGGACTTTAGGCTCTTTAATGATTTTTATTAAAACACACTCTACATGTTGCTGACTCAATAATATGTGCAATGTTTTTCAGAAATACAATAATTTTGCATTATTATTGATAGGATATCGTAACACATAGCGGCCTATTCACTAAGCTGCCAAAGGCAGCTGTGTGAATGACCGACCTAAAGCGAAGTGAGCTATTCACTTCTGGCTGGTACGGGACAGGCGTGGCTTCGGGTCGGGCGCACA
>NW_017306638.1:999317-1001998 GCF_000935625.1 Nanorana parkeri | reverse complement strand
CAATAGCAAACTAGCTATTGTACCCAACCTCTGCTGCTGTCAATCACTAGTGGGGACCTGATGGAGAACTGCAGCAGTGGGCGGGTACAATAGCTAGTTTGCTATTGGCTATTGCAAATTGAAATAGCCAATAGGAGTCTAGCAATGCATTCCTATGGTGACATTTTTTTTTTTTTAATTCTGACACGGCTCCGTGTCAGAATAAAAAAAAAAGAAAAAGCAGTGTTTCTCTATTTGGCGGCCGGGAGCGGGAGACTCCCGGAGCGCCCTAGAGAGTTAGGCTGTCTGAGATCAGTGTCCCTGCTTAGCTAGTAACCAGGGACGCTGATCTCTCTGAAAGTGGACGGAGCCAGCCGTAACATTACGGCTGGCTCCGCCCAGCTGTCAGAAGCAGGCTGTCGGCCGACTGAGCCGCTTGGCCCACTGCGGGAGCTGTACGGGCTATAGTGAATAGCCCGTACAACAGCCCTTCGGTTCTACAGAACCGAAGGGGTCCTGGGGCCAAAGCTAGCCAAAGGATCAGCCGAAGCTACGGCTAGATCCTTCGGCAGCTTAGTGAATAGACCCCATAATTTTAACATGAAATCCCAACTTAAAACAAAAGTTTTTTGTTTTGTTTTTCTATTGTGATCTGTGTCCCTATTAGGAAATGTCTACTTACTTCCTTTCAGGACATATTTATAGAAGAGTAAGGAAGGGATATAACCTAGTTATTGCTGTCTAAACCTTCCTTTCTTTGCTTCTGTGTTGGCTAAAGTATACATTTTACTTAATAAACTAGAGGCATGTATCACACTACTGATAAAATCCTGATGGAAAGACAGCAAATGCTAATCAAATGAAAAGCCATGAGGCATTCAAAGGTAATAAGATTCCTCATCAAATGACAAGAGCATGAATTTGATTTTATGATCAATTGACAAACATTAATTTCAGAACGCCAATGACAGGTAAATCCCATATTGTCCAAATGCTGTCAAGATTGTGATCATGCTACTACTTAATAATTCCCTTAATTGGTCTTCTGGGTAAATTGGAATGTTAGATGAGTGAAAATAAAATTAATGGGATTTCAAGGATTAATTCATATTTTTTTTTAAAGAATTTGAATAATGTATATGTATTTTATGGTAAAATCTGTATTTATTTTGATGTAAAAGAGTTTGATCAATTGTCAAAAATATTTTGGTACTATATAAAGAATGCTGTTTATCACTTAACGTTTTTCCTAAATGTCAAAATAGAAGTTTCCCCAAAATATAAATTGTATACCTGTGAGCTACTGTCAGTTCTAGAGAATTCTTAAAATGACAGTTGCTGTAACATCCTATATAGCTCCCCTATACTTACTCTGTACTTGTTTTATTATTTTATTATCTATATCTTTATTATCTATACAGACAATAGAAAAAAAAGCATAGGTTAAAAAACTTTACTGAAAAGCATCAAGGTACATGCAAAAATGTCACCTGATTCAGTGTAATTACCGTATTTTGCGGTCCATAAGACGCACCGGACCATAGGACGCAGGGAGGTCCGGCGCGCCTTATGGAGCACTCGAGACTGTAGCTTCTGTGACAGCTTCTATGACAGAAGCTGTGACAGAAGCTGCAGTTAGTGACCGCTGAGACAGGTGGCGCTGTGATTACAGCGCCACGGTCTCAGTGATGACACAGAGCAGGCGAAGAACGTCTATTCTTCGTCTGCTCTATGGTTATCTCGATCGTCGCCGCTGCTCGGTTTTAATACGAGTGATCTCATTAGATCACTCGTATTAAACGAGCAGTGGCTCCTGCTGCTGAACTCGATCGCCGCCACCTCTGCTCGGCTTTAATACGAGTGATCTCGTTAGATCACTCGTATTAAACGAGCAGTGGCTCCTACTACTCGCCCGGCGCCCGAAACTGCATGTCTCGGGTGTCGGAATTCGCTCCATAAGACGCAGGCACTTTTTCCCCCTCCTTTTGGGGGGAAAAAAGTGCGTCTTATGGAGCGAAAAATACGCCAGATTAGGTTACAATTTTATAGATTGTACATAGCATTCTTCTCCTAATATTTCTTGAAAGATTGCTGGGATTACTCTTCTCATCTGAACTCTACTGCTTAACTTATGAAAACAAAAAGATAGGCCAGGATGTTTATATGCCATGCACAACCTTACTCAGTGATGGACCTAAGGAACAAAGTGCCCTGGTGCAAGATTTTTTTTTTGCCCCCCCCCCCAAAAACAACAACCCACAAACACAGCGCTCTCCTCCCGCAGCGCTCGGCCGGCTGTCACTTTCTCTCCTCCCCGCTGGGACACAGAGCAGCGCCCAGCGGGGAGGAAAGAAAGCAGGGATGCGCCGCTGTATCAGCAGAAAAATGGCACTTTTCGGCCTTTAGCCAAAAGTGTCATTTCCGGCCGATATCTTAACTACCTTCCGTCCATGGCCGTTTGTGAACGGACGGACGGACGTCTGCTAGGAGCGGGAGGGCATCTTGAGACGCCCTGCCCCTCCCCCTTCTCGTGTGCGGCACTCAGCGTGCACACGAGAGGGAAAACGGTAAGCATGTAAACAGCCAGCGCTGGCAGTTTACATACAAGCGATGACCGAGACGCCCGATCGCGTCTAGAGGCACCCGATCGCTTGCAGGAGCTGCGTGTGTGCGCCGCCCCCCTCCCCCCCGTCCCCCCGTAC